>NW_019943976.1:15416-33381 GCF_002910315.2 Salvelinus sp. IW2-2015 | reverse complement strand
GTGGCTAGGAAAAACTCCTAGAAAGGCAAAAACTAGGAAGAAACCTAGAGAGGAACCAGGCTATGAGGGTGGCCAGTCCTCTTCTGGCTGTGCCGGGTGGAGATTATAACAGAACATGGCCAAGATGTTCATAAATGACCAGCATGGTCAAATAATAATAATCACAGTAGTTGTCGAGGGTGCAGCAAGTCAGCACCTCAGGAGTAAATGTCAGTTGGCTTTTCATAGCCGATCATATAACCCTAGATTGCTGATGTTTATGTATTGGCCATTGAGAGGCTTTGAAGCCACTGGTCGGCCATATTGGCCCTCCCCAGTAGGAGCAGTCCTTCACAGGAAACAATGGAATTCAACAGTATTTCAATTAAATGTTTCAAGGACTAATAACAGGCTGTTTCACATGTCTCTCTTGTCAAATGTACACCGCATTAATAATTAATTCAGGAGAAAATACCTTCAAAGTTGTCAAACCAATTGCCTAGAGGCTATATGATTGTCTACCAGGGTTGAGATCAATTCTATTTTCACAGCCCAGAATTCCTATTGTCTACCACAGTGCCATGGACATCAGCCTTTATGACTATGATGTCTATTCTCCCACAGTGCCATGGACGTCAGCCTTTATGTGACTGTCTATTCTCCCACAGTGCTGTGGACGTCAGCCTTTATGTGACTGTCTATTCTCCCACAGTGCTGTGGACGTCAGCCTTTATGTGACTGTCTATTCTCCCACAGTGCCATGGACATCAGCCTTTATGTGACTGTCTATGACTGTCTATTCTTCCACAGTGCCATGGACGTCAGCCTTTATGTGACTGTCTATGACTGTCTATTCTTCCACAGTGCCATGGACGTCAGCCTTTATGTGACAGTCTATGACTGTCTATTCTTCCACAGTGCCATGGACGTCAGCCTTTATGTGACTGTCTATTCTCCCACGTGCTGTGGACGTTAGCCTTATGTGACTGTCTATTCTCCCACAGTGCCGTGGACATCAGCCTTTATGTGACTGTCTATGACTGTCTATTCTCCCACAGTGCTGTGGACATCAGCCTTTATGCGACTGTCTATTCTCCCACAGTGCCATGGACGTCAGCCGTTATGTGACTGTCTATTCTCCACAGTGCCGTGGACATCAGCCTTTATGTGACTGTCTATGACTGTCTATTCTCCCACAGTGCCATGGACGTCAGCCTTTATGTGACTGTCTATTCTCCCACAGTGCTGTGGACGTCAGCCTTTATGTGACTGTCTATTCTCCCACAGTGCTGTGGACATTAGCCTTTATGTGACTGTCTATTCTCCCACAGGGCCGTGGACATCAGCCTTTATGCGACTGTCTATTCTCCCACAGTGCTGTGGACGTCAGCCTTTATGTGACTGTCTATTCTCCCACAGTGCCGTGGACATCAAGGACCTGAAGGTCCTGGATATAGTGAGTGGTAGAGGTGTTGTGGTTCCGAAGAGAAGCGATCCGGTCTCAGTCCCACACAGAGGACAGCTAAGACCCAGGACCGGCTGTCTTCACCGCAACAGCTGTGTTCTAAAAGCTATGGAGATAAACACCTGGACGGGCCGGGCCAGCCCAAGGGTTTCCGCGGAGACACAACTCCTGTAAGTACCGTACACTGCAGGGCCATGTTCATTAGGCACCAATAGAAACCACTACACTGCAGGGTCATGTTCAATAGGACCAATAGAAACCAGCACACTGCAGGGCCATGTTCATTAGGCACCAAATAGAAACCAGCACACTGCAGGGTCATGTTATTAGGCACCAATAGAAACCAGTACACTGCAGGGCCATGTTCATTAGGCACCAATAGAAACCAGCACACTGCAGGTCATGTTCATTAGGCACCAATAGAAACCAGTACACTGCAGGGTCATGTTCATTAGGCACAATAGAAACCAGAACACTGCAGGGCATGTTCATTAGGCACCAATAAAACCAGTACACTGCAGGGTCATGTTCATTAGGCACCAATAGAAACCAGGACACTGCCAGGGTCATGTTCATTAGGCACCAATAGAAACCAGAACACTGCAGGGCCATGTTCATTAGGCACCAATAGAAACCAGGACACTGCGGGGTCATGTTCATTAGGCACCAATAGAAACCAGCACACTGCGGGGTCATGTTCATTAGGCACCAATAGAAACCAGCACACTGCAGGGCCATGTTCATTAGGCACCAATAGAAACCAGCACACTGCAGGGTCATGTTCATTAGGCACCAATAGAAACCAGTACACTGCAGGGCCATGTCATTAGGCACCAATAGAAACCAGCACACTGCAGGGTCATGTTCATTAGGCACCAATAGAAACCAGTACACTGCAGGGTCATGTTCATTAGGCACCAATAGAAACCAGAACACTGCAGGGCATGTTCATTAGGCACAATAGAAACCAGTACACTGCAGGGTCATGTTCATTAGGCACCAATAGAAACAGCACACTGCAGGGCCATGTTCATTAGGCACCAATAGAAACAGGACACTGCCAGGGTCATGTTCATTAGGCACCAATAGAAACCAGCACACTGCAGGGCCATGTTCATTAGGCACCAATAGAAACCAGCACACTGCAGGGTCATGTTCATTAGGCACCAATAGAAACAAGGACACTGCCAGGGTCATGTTCATTAGGCACAAATAGAAACCAGAACACTGCAGGGCCATGTTCATTGGCACCAATAGAAACCAGGACACTGCGGGGTCATGTTCATGGCACCAATAGAAACCAGCACTGCGGGGTCATGTTCATTAGGCACCAATAGAAACCAGCACACTGCGGGGTCATGTTCATTAGGCACCAATAGAAACCAGGACACTGCAGGGTCATGTTCATTAGGCACCAATAGAAACCAGGACACTGCAGGGTCATGTTCATTAGGCACCAATAGAAACCAGCACACTGCAGGGCCATGTTCATTAGGCACCAAGTTGGAAGAAAACAGCCTGAAACAGGGAGGGACTAAATCAGACTCAATGACCTGTACTACCACTACTTGACCTGTACTACTGACCTGTACTACCACTACTGACCTGTACTACCACTACTGACCTGTACTACAACTACTGGGCCTGTACTACCACTACTGACCTGTACTACACTACTGACCTGTCTACTGACCTGTACTACTGACCTGTAACTACCACTACTGACCTGTACTACTGACCTGTATTACCACTACTGACCTGTACTACTGACCTGTACTACCACTACTGACCTGTACTACTGACCCTGTACTAACCACTACTGACCTGTACTACCACTAACTGACCTGTACTACCACTACTCGACCTGTACTACTGACCTGTACTACTGACCTGTACTACCTGACACTGTACTACCACTACTGACGCTGTACTACCACTACTGAAACCTGTACTACCAACTACTGACCTGTAACTACCCACTACTGACCTGTACTACTGACCTGTACAACTGCCTGTACTTACTGACCTGTACTACCACTACTGACCTGTACTACTGACCTGTACTAACTGCCCTGTACTACTGACCTGTACTACCACTACTGACCTGTACTACTGACCTGTACTACCACTACTGACGCTGTACTACTGACCTGTACTACACTACCACACTACCTGACCTGTACTACCACTACTGACCTGTACTACCACTACTGACCTGTACTACCAACTACTGACCTGTACTACCACTACTGACCTGTACTACACCACTACTGACCTGTAACCTACCACTACTGACCCTGTACTACACTACTGACCTGTACTACTGACCTGTAACTACTGACATGTACTACTACTACTGACACTGTACTACACTACTGACTTGTACTACTGACCTGTACTACCCACTACTGACCTGTACTACTGACCTGTACTACCACTACTGACCTGTACTGCTGACCTGTACTACCACTACTGACCTGTGCTACATACCACTACTGGACCACTGTACTACTGACCTGTACTACCACTACTGACCTGTACTACCACTAGACCTGTACTACCACTAACTGACCCTGTACTACACCTACTGACCTCTGTACTACTGACCTGTTACTACCACTACTGGACCCTGTACTACTGACCTGTATAGCCACCGTGCTTCTACACCTGCATTGCTTGCTGTTTGGGGTTTTAGGCTGGGTTTCTGTACAGCACTTTGAGATATCAGCTGATGTAAGAAGGGCTTTATAAATACATTTGATTTGATATACATTATTGATAATGTGACATGTAGAAGGGTTGAAACTGTTAATTACTGTTCTCAAAACAATGTCCAGTACAGGCTAGAACACTACAATGCAAGAACATACCGGTAGCGTCCAGCTTCGTAGGCTAACTTTCCTTGCTAGCTTACAGCTGAAGCTAACATCAATTCACTACCCAYGTACATCGTTTGTGAAAATATGCTAACCATAAGTSAAAAAWATWGCTGATTACAAAACMTTATTAATTCACTTKGTCTCCCGCGCCTWAKGTCTCTTTCAGTCAAGATCATCTTTGCTTGAGCCTCGAACTGACTTTGTGTGAATGACGTCACGGGTCTTAAGAGACAGTGRACACTTTTATAAAATACGCTARTGCTTCTTCTATTGCAAATGTTGTTGAGCAGCGCCATAAAATAAGTTCCCATTAGAAAGTAAACAGGTTGTTTTTCATCTGTAGCCTCATTGAAATCAGTTAAAGCAAGATTAATAACTCATTGCATGCACACACGTATTGAATATGTATAACCGATGTGAAATGGCTAGCTAGTTAGCGGTGGTGCGCGCTAGCAGCCTTTCAGTCGGTGACGTCACTTGCTCTGAAACCTTGAAGTAGTGGTTCCCCTTGCTCTGCAAAGGGCCGCGGCTTTTGTGGAGTGATGGGTAACGATGCTTCGTGGGTGACTGTTGTTGGTGTGTGCAGAGGGTCCCTGGTTCGCGCCCGGGTCGGGGCGAGGGGACGGACTAAAGTTAAACTGTTACATATGCATTCACCTGTATTGTGAATAGGCCTAAACTCCATCTTCATTTACCCAGTTTATCAAGAGAGATTTACCACTCAAATACATTTTTTGCCATTATGTTGTTTTGTAGTTTGATTGGCAAAAAAAAAAAAGGTCTGNATTTACCCAGTTTATCAAGAGAGATTTACCACTCAAATACATTTTTTGCCATTATGTTGTTTTGTAGTTTGATTGGCAAAAAAAAAAAAGGTCTGATTGTATGATTGATTAATTCATTTATTAATACATTCATTCTAAAATAAAAAAATGTCAAATGAAATGATATTGAACTCAGAAGTTCTATCTGGATCAAGTGCCATTCTTGGCCAATTCACCTTTTTGTTTTTACCTTGGTATAATTTTGGTATCGTTCTGGTATCAAGTYTCGTGWTGAATCCAGTYTCATGATACTAAACCTGGTATCGAAGTCAAAATGCTGGTATCATGACAACACTAGCCTACAATTGAGTTATTATAATCATAGTTTCCTGAAAGCGTTGTAATACTATGAAGAAAAGATAATTTCCACGAAAATAATAAACATTCGTACCTAAAAGTGACCTCGGGCACAGGGCACTTGACTCCATTGTGGAAGGGCTGTTTGAGGGAGATGGTCTGGCTGGACTGGTCCACAGACGACACCTCACCTTGGTACACCCCCAGAGTTTCTCCGCAGTTTATCGAGACCAGACTACCCAACCAGTCTGCAGCCATGCTGTCTGGTGACGAGTCAAACCATGGTGAACATGAACACATGTCATGAGAACATTTGAGTTTAAAGTTGAAATYTTATCTAGCTGACGTTGACAGCTTGCTAACAACATGGCCTCTGACGAGGTCTCGTTTTCTCGTTCAGAATGGCAATACATGTCTTATTGTTTCATGTAGAAAAGTAGCCTACCTTTGGTGATATTCCGTATAACGACTGTTTTAATTTAATATTTGAGCAGTTGCCCAAAATGGGCTATTATAATTAAAATGATCAAAGCAAGCGTCCTTAGCTTTGTTTCAGAAGCATGAGCTAGCGTCGCACAACTTCCGGCGCACGTAGCCAAATACATTTCAAAATAAAAGTAGGGTTGCAGACATGAAATACACAATACACAATGACGTTTATGTTTTTGTTATCACATTTAATTTCATGGAGTGAATATTGCTTTAATATATATATATATATAATTTATTAAGAGGCTAAGCCGTGGCCTCCCTAGTGCCACAGTGATCTAACACTTCGAACCCACCGGTCGGTCGTGGTGCAAAATATGTAGCATCACCGGGATATGTATGCAAAAGTTCAACATTCACCTTCTGCTACCATTTCTGTTAAGCCGTCTACTCATACAGTTTGACACATACATTCGATAAATCTAATTTATGCACCACACCGAACGCACTGCAACTGCCTCTGCAACGCAACACTGCAAGGCAAACGCAGCGATTCATTGGAATTTAATGTAATTATGGMGTACCAAAATGCAATAATGCTGTCGGTGTGTTCGAAGCGTAAGACACTGCATCACTGTGTTAGCTGTGCCACTAGAGATCCTGGTTCGAGTCCAGGCTCTGTCGCAGCCGGCCTCGACCGGGAGACCCATAGGGCAGAGTACAATTGGCCACGCGRCAGTGTTTGGCCAGCAGGGATGTTCTTGTCCCGTGTCGCACTAGCGGGCGCATGCACGCTGACATGGTCGCCAGATGTACAGATTGCTTTGGCTGGATTCCGGGTTAAGCGAGCATTGTGTCAAGAAGCAGTGCGGCTTGGCTGGGTTGTGTTTCGGAGGACGCACGGCTCTCGACCTTTGCCTCTCCCCCATAAGGGAGTTGCAGCGATGGGACAAGACTGTAAAGGGAGAAAAAGGACCCCAAAAAAAGAGTCTAAACTGGGGGGGTTCTAAGCATGTGGAATTGTTATAAAATGGTCATACCATAGGCAATTTAGATATTTCATTTAGAATTTTAGAACCCCTTTAGWTTAGGTATAAAACAAATTAGACAGTACCAGTCGAAAGACACACCAATTCCAGGGTTTGTCTTTATCTTCTACATTGTAGAATAACAGTGAAGACATCAAAACTATGAAAAAACACATATGAAATCATGTAAACTCAGCAAAAAATGAAAACGTCATCTCACTGTCAGCTGTGTTTATTTTCAGCAAACTTAACATGTGTAAATATTTGTATGAACATAACAAGATTCAACAACTGAGACATAAACTGAACAAGTTCCARAGKCATGTYACTAACAGAAATTGAATAATGTGTCCCTGAACAAAGGGGGGGTCAAAATCAAAAGTAACAGTCAGTATCTGGTGTGGCCACCAGCTGCATTAAGTACTGCAGTGCATCTCCTCCTCATGGACTGGCACCAGATTTACCATTCTTGCTGTGAGATGTTACCCCACTCTTCCACCAAGGCACTGCAAGTTCCCGGACATTTTGGGGAATGGCCTAGCCCTCACCCTCCGATCCACAGGTCCCAGACGTGCTCAATGGATTGAGATCCGGGCTCTTCGCTGGCCATGGCAGAACACTGACATTCTGTCTCAGGAAATCACGCACAGAATGAGCTGTATGGCTGCTGGCATTGTCGTGCTGGGAGGTCATGTCAGGATAATCCTGCAGGAAGGGTACCACATGAGGGAGGAGGATGTCTTCCCTGTAACGCACAGCATTGAGATTGCCTGCAATGACAACAAGCTAGTCCGATGATGCTGTGACACACTGCCCCAGACAATGACGGACCCTCACCTCCAAATCGATCCCGCTCCAGAGTAAAGGCCTCGGTGTAACACTCATTCCTTCGACGATAAACGTGAATCCGACCATCACCCCTGTGAGACAAAACGGCGACTCGTCAGTGAAAGCACTTTTTGCCAGTCCTGTCTGGTCCAGCGACGGTGGGTTTGTGGCCACGTTGTTGCCGGTGATGTCTGGTGAGGACCTGCCTTACAACAGGCCTACAAGCTCTCAGTCCAGCCTCTCTCAGCCTATTGCGGACAGTCTGAGCACTGATGGAGGGATTGTGCATTCCTGGTGTAACTCGGCAGTTGTTGTTGCCATCCTGTACCTGTCCGCAGTGTTATGTTCAGATGTACCGATCCTGTGCAGGTGTTGTTACACGGGTCTGCCCCTGCAAGGACGATCAGCTGTCCATCCTGTCTCCTTGTAGCGCTGTCTTAGGCATCTCACAGTCAGGACATTGCAATTTATTGCCCTGGCCACATCTGCAATCTCATGCCTCCTTGCAGCATGCCTAGGGCACATTCACGCAGATGAGCAGGGACCTGGAAATCTTTCTTTGGTGTTTTTCAGAGTCAGTAGAAAGGCCTCTTTAGTGTCCTAAGTTTTCATAACTGTGACCTTAATTGCTACCGTCTGTAAGCTGTTAATGTCTTAACGACCGTTCCACAGGGGCATGTTCATTAATTGTTCATGGTTCATTGAACAAGCATGGAAACAGTGTTTAAACCCTTTACAATGAAGATCTGTGAAGTTATTTGGATTTTTACGAATTATCTTTGAAAGACAGGGTCCTGAAAAAGTTTAGTAACAAAAAAGTGTTAAACAAGTTATTCAAAGTAGCCACCTTTTGCCTTGATGACAGCTTTGCAACACTCTGGAATTCTCTCAACCAGCTTTAAGAACAGCTCAAATAAGCAAAGAGAAACGACAGTCCATCATTACTTTAAGACATGAAGGTCAGTCAATCCGGAAAATTTCAAGAACCGAAATAAATGCTTCACAGAGTTCAAGTAATAGACACATCTCAACATCAACTGTTCAGAGGATGCATGAATCAGGCCTTCATGCTCGAATTGCCGCAAAAAACAACACTAATGGACACCAATAAGAATAAAGACTTGCTTGGGCCAAGAAATACGAGCAATGGACATAGACCGGTGGAATCTGTCCTTTGGTCTGATGAGTCCAAATTTGAGATTTTTGGTTCAACTGCCGTGTCTTTGTGAGACGCAGAGTAGGTGAGGATGAGCTTCCACATGTTCGGTTCCACCCGTGAAGCATGGAGGAGGAGGTGTGAGGGTGCTTTGCTGGTGACACTGTCTGTGATATATTTGGAATTTAAGGCACACTTAACCAGCATGGCTACCACAGCATTCTGCAGCGATACGCCATCCATACGGTTTGCGTTATAGTGGGACTATCATTTGTTTTTCAACAGGACAATGACCAACACACCTCCAGGCTGTGTAAGGGCTATTTGACAATAATCAGAGTGATGGAGTGCTGCATCAGATGACCTGGTCTCCACAATCACCTAACCTCAACCAATTGAGATGGTTTGGGATGAGTTGGACCGCAGAGTGAAGGAAAAGCAGCCAACAGTGCTCAGCATATGGGAACTCCTTCAAGAAGACTGTTGGAAAAGCATTCAGGTAAAGCAGGTTGAGGAGAATACCAAGAGTGTGCAAAGCTGTCATCAAGGCAAAGGGTGGCTACTTTGAAGAATCTCAAAGAAAAAACAATATTTTGATTTATTTAACACTTTTTTTGGTTACTACATGATTCCATTTATGTGTTATTTATATTTTGATGTCTTCACTATTATTCTATAATTTAGAAATAGTCAAAATAGAGAAAAACCCTTGAATGAGTAGTTTGTGTCCAAATTTTGACTGGTACTATATAAATAAATGATTAGATAAAATATTGAATTTGGCTTAACCTAACTAGCCCATAGAAATAACACAATCATAAATCGGAAAAAAAAATGACAGTCCAACAGTTTTTCATAAGGAATAAAGTTTTGAAGCGTCTGTCAGGTATCTAGAACATATAAAGAAGCTCAGCAAATATATATATTTTTTTACATATTTAAACCTTTTTTGTGGGGGGAGGCACAAAAATACCCACAATTCCATGAATTTAAACCGGTACCGGTTACTTCTCTTGTAGGAGAACACATTTTGTTTGAGGAATTCCCCCTTTTTCACAGTGGGGTTTCACATTAGTTTGTAAACCGAGAGGTTCGGAATGCATCAACAGAAGTTGTCACATCAGCGTTTTTCCGATTCAGTCGAGTAGAGGCAGCGGAGAATCTATCATTGTTTGTTAGGTCTCCCCTGTTCCATAGAGCGGTCATGGGTTCACAAACACAGCTGTAAGCTCCGCCACCTTCCCACGCAGATATTCGGAAGGCCGCCATTGGCAGATGCGGAGGCGCCATAGGCAGATGCGGAAGGCCGCCATTGGCAGATCGGAAGGCCAACTCCATTTGCAAGATTTCGGAAGGCCGCCATTGGCAGATGCGGAAGGCCGCCATAGGCAGATGCGGAAGGCCGCCATTGAATCGGAACGCATTGGAGGATGCGGAAGGCCGCCATTGGTCAAGATGCGGAAGGCCGCCATTTGGAAGCATGCAGTGGATTGAGACACATCCAATACAAAAACAAAATATCTCTATCTTAAACTGACGGATTTGATGGGTATTTTTTTGTATCATGTTACTTAGATTGACGCACTGGTGCGTCAATAGACTCTAGGGGGATTTATAATGTGATGATTTGACAGTAAAGAATAACTGGTTTGGTTGATAAAATACTTGTTAATTACCCATGAAGTCACATCAGATATGGTGTGAATGAGAGGAGGTCTATATGACTAAATACAGAGATGTATTGCGTTCATGACTACACACGTGATTTATGTGCGACAACTGACTGAGCTGGAAGACATTTTCTCTCAAAGCTAACACCGACAGGTAACTGCCAAAATAAAGGAAACACGTGTGTAAATGA
The DNA here is from genome assembly GCF_002910315.2 of Salvelinus sp. IW2-2015. NCBI lineage: Eukaryota > Metazoa > Chordata > Actinopteri > Salmoniformes > Salmonidae > Salvelinus > Salvelinus sp. IW2-2015. The sequence goes on along the minus strand of NW_019943976.1, from coordinate 22,635 downwards.
GGGATACAAAGTATATTGAAAGCAGGTGTCTTCCACACCGGTGTGGTTCCTGAGTTAATTAAGCAATTAACATCCCATCATGCTTAGGGTCATGTGTAAAAATGCCAAGTTGCCCATTATTTTGGCTACAATGGCTAGAAGAAGAGATCTCAGTGACTTTGAAAGAGGGTCTCAAAGGAACATAGTGTGTGTGTGTGTGTGTGTGTGTGTGTGTGTGTGTGTGTGGTGTGTGTTGTGGTGTGTGTGTGTGTGGTGTTGTGTGTGTGTGTGTGTGTGTGTGTGTGTGTTGTGTGTGTGTGTGATGTGTGTGTGTATGTCTCAGTCACCAGATCTCAACCCAAGTGAACACTTTTGGGAGATATTGGAGCGGTGCCTGAGACAGCGTTTTCCCAACACCATCAACAAAACACCAAATGATGGAATTTCTCATGGCAGAACGGTGTCGCATCCCTCCAATAGAGTTCCAGACACTTGTAGAATCTATACCAATGAGCATTGAAGCTGTTCCGGCGGCTCGTTGTGGCCCAACGCCCCTGTTAAGACACTTTATGCTGGGGGTTTCCTTTATTTTGGCAGATACCTGTATGTTATGATCTCAGTGGCGTGCAGTATTTCRCGCTGTCCTGTTGAGACAGAGCAAATAACAGTGTGTTATAATACAGCTCATTGTCAAGTCATCATTCATCTCACACCCGTCATGTCCCATACCAACATGCAAACACAACTTCCTTTAAATCATGTGCATACCGTCGTCTTTATTCATATCTATACAATAGGTTTACTTATTCCAAATGACGTTAAAGATCGTGACTAATGCCATATACCTGAATACATCAATCTTACTGTAATGTTTTGACAATGATTACTTTACCATAAACATGAAACACAAATATTTATTTCACGATGCTCGGTTGCAATGTGTGAGTGAATCAATTAGTAAATGTACTCGTTTTTTTTTTTTTCATGTCAAGCGTGGGTCTTGATAGGCTCCACAGAGTGGTGCTCCTGTCATCTCATCGTGTCAACAAACAGTAGGCAGGCTGCTGAAGCAGTGAGGTCACAGGGAGACAATGTAGCCGGCCCAAAAMATTGGACTTAGCTCACCCACGCTCTGCAACGCGCGTCCCTCTGTATGCGGGTAACCATGACTACCGTCTGCCAGGGCTGCACTCTCAACAGCTCCCTGGCTCCCACAATCAGGGCAGCTGAAGGACAGCGGTAGGGACAGAGCTATTAAACAAGAGAGGGCTTGAACAGCAAGGTAAGAGACAGCTTTCTCATATGGTATACTTACTCACTAAAGATTCTGTTTTCTGGTTATGGTAAGTATATTTAAAATGTTTATTTGCCATTCTAAAATATTAGTTACTTCTTTGTGTGCTTATTAATAACAYTAGGCCACATGTGAACTGAATGGAGATGTAATACATTTACTCAGTGTACAGAAGGTTAATTCACACAGAAAACATTTGTTATTGCGTCCACATTTGTTTTCCTTGTAAGGGTTTGTTTTTTTCAAATTCTATTTGACTGCAACACAAACACAAGGCATTTGGAGTCCAGTCAGTGGTGTTATAATTAACTGCACTGCATTGTTAAAGATTGGGTGTGAACTCAGAGCAGAACAAACAAACACTGGAAAAGTCGAGGCATGTTTTTTTCCCCATGAATAGTAGTAATAATAGCAGACTACGAACTGCCACTAACATGAGACTCAATCAATCCTTGTCCCCTTTTTCCACCCTCTGGCCAGGGGCCTGTCGATACAGTCTGTGCCGGATGGACTTGGCCCAGCTATGGGGGGGTGAGGACCGCGGCCTCTCCCCCGTGGAAGGCAGGGATGAGTTGGGAGGACTGGGTGTTAAACCCTTCAGTCGTTCCCTCATCCCTCTCAGAGACTCTCGTCCACTCGTCCTCACCGATCTGGACATGTGGGACAGCAGGTCTCACTTTAAATCTCAGGTAAGGAACGATTTGTGATTCATGTAGGTGACTTATAAATTTGTGTTATGAATTAATTATTTAGATCATGMTGAGGCATTTTTGAGTGATGTTTTGTTCTGTTAGTCCTCAGCATGGAGTATGGCAGGTATGACTGGAGGGTTCCTCTCCAAAATGAGCACCYGGTGAGAACAGAAGCTTTTTTGTAGCCTTAAAGACATAAAGTTAGTTTTTAACCTCTAGGTTGTACTTCTATTCAAGGCTGCACCTTGCCTCTAGGTTGGTTTGAGCACTGCCTTTCCCTTTAAAAAAGGTAGGTTTACTCAAAGCGTCTTGTATAATTTGATATTGATGACATCTGTTTAATGTGTCCTAGCACCTCCGTTAATGGCAGAGATGGTGGCTTCAGCAGACAGAGTGACCCAGGGCTGGGTAAAAGAAGATGGCAGTCGATGTCTCGCCTGGCCCCCGAGGGCGCCCCCCGGTCCCTCTCCCCTGTCTCCCCAGGGGTTGAGCTGAGAGCAGCCCTGGAAGAGAGTGGCTTTAGGTATGAGCCTTTATAACGCCTTATAACAAGGTACTTAGAGAGACACAACATATTATAACCCTTTATAATGCCTTATTATAATGTTATTAGATATACATAACCTACTGTATTATAAGCCTTATGACAAGGCATTATAAATATCATGGATAAATATAAGGTATTTATGTTATCTTATTATAAGGCACTACTTAGGGAGACATAGAATGTTATAAGCCTTATAATAAGGTATTATAAAGTCTCATATACACTTATAACCAGTAATAAAGCTTCTACACCGTGCTTCTACTCCTGCATTGCTTGCTGTTTGGGGTTTTAGGCTGGGTTTCTGTACAGCACTTTGAGATATCAGCTGATGTAAGAAYGGCTATATAAATACATTTGATTTGATTTGATAAAGCATTGTATCTGCAGGCGGGCAGAGCTGGTGCAGAGGCTGCGGGAGGCCCATGGACGTCTTGACAGCCAGACAGACCTGTTGAAGAACAGACACACACAGCTGCAGCATAGCAGTAGTACTGCACAGCTGCTGGAGATGAAACACAAGGTAAGTGAAGGATCTCTGGACTTAAAAAGAGATATACTGCGGTTTAATGATTCAGAAAGTCTACTGTCTCTGTGTACACTCTGAACTGGTCTTTAATGGTCATCTTGTACTCTTAACTTCTATCCGGTACAGCCAGAGTACCCTCTCAAGGTTTCTTCCTTCTTGGAAGTTTTTCAACACCATTGTACCTGCACTTGCTTTTTGAGGTTCAGGCCTGGCCTTGTCTGGTTTCTGGGGTTCAGGCCTTGTCTGGTCTTTGCGGTCTAGGCCAGGTTTTGTCTGGTCTTTGGGGTCTAGGTCAGGCTTTGTCTGGTCTTTGGGGTCTAAACCAGGTTTTGTCTGGACTTTGGAGTCTAAACCAGGTTTTGACTGGTCTTTTGGGTCTAGATCAGGTTTTGTATGGTCTTGGGGTCTAGGTCAGGCTTTGTCTGGTCTTTGGGGTGTAAACCAGGTTTTGACTGGTCTTTGGAGTCTAAACCAGGTTTTGACTGGTCTTTGGAGTCTAGATCAGGTTTTGTCTGGTCTTTGGGGTCTAGGTCAGGCTTTGTCTGGTCTTTGGGGTGTAAACCAGGTTTTGTCTGGTCTTTGGGGATCAGGCTCACCCTTCAACCCGTTTGTCCCACAGCAGCTGGCAGATGCAGTGAGTGCTCTTGAGCAAGAGAAGGAGGCAGCTGAGTTGAGCCGGTTTGAGGAAAGCCGACGTCGAGGAGAACTGCAAGACAAGTGAGTACAATGACTAAGCCGCTAAGAATGGATTTCATGGTATTGAATGAGTTCATGCCATTCCCAAATCCCCGTGTAGATGAACAGGACAGCTATTCACCATGCAGGGGCCATTTCCATTTCAATTCAGTCATTTCAGAAAAATATATAATTTCACTTCCTGAATGGACTGAATTGAAATGGAATTGACCCCAACTCTGCTATTGACCTCAGTTTTCAAACCTGATATAAAGAACTCCCAAAAGAGACGTCAGTAAATTCCATTTATATGTACATTTGAAGGGTTCTTCAACTGGAGAGGGACATGTCGAAGATGAGATCGTCTCTCGAGAGAGGGAGTGTTATCAAACCTGCGGCCCCAACAACTAACAACAACCCACTCAGCAGGACCTTACCTGTTACACAACAAGACTTGTTCAGAGAGGTACACTGTTTAACCTCATTGTAAAAAAATTWATAAAATAAAAAACTCTTTGGGTCCTTGATCTGTTTGTGCAACTCCTCTGATTGTTGTCATAACGACCATTAGAGCTGATACAACTCAAACAGATCTGGGACCAGGCTACTTGTGGATAACCTTGTTTAAAGTAAAAACCCCACGTATGGTTCAACTTTAAAGCAGCACTACATCCATATGGATGATTTGACAGTGTGTCTGTGTGTCCGCGTGTCCGTGCAGGGGAAGCAAAAAGCAGAGAGAGAGCTGTCCGGACTGAGAGAGGCCCTCAGAGAGGCCGAGGAGAGAGCAGAGGCCCTGYAGACAGAGAGAGACTTTCATCAACTACGCACCTCTAAAGAGGTGAGTCCAACAACTAGCCTCGTCTAATGGAGTTTCTGTCCCAAATCATACCCTATTCCCTGTAGTGTCCACGACCTTTGACCGAGGATTAAAGGCCCTAGTCTGTCTGTGTAGTCTTGACAACTGCTGTGTTCATTGTTAACATTTTATTTTATTTTAAATGTGACCTTTCTTTAACTAGGCAAGTCAGTTAAGAACAAATTCTTATTTACAATGATGGCCTACCGGAGAACAGTGGGTAACAGCCTTGTTCAGGGGGCAGAACGACAGATTTTTACCTTGTCAGCTCGTAGATTCGATCTAGCAACCTTTCGGTTACTAGTACAACGCTCTAATGAACAGGCAGCTTTTAAATCACTGATGTACAACAGGAGAAAAAGGGGTCAGAGAACACTTCCTTGTGGTACTCCACAGTTTATACAGACTCTTCTATTCCTATTCATCTTTGTATCTCCAGCCCCATTCTCTCCCTACCTCCCACTCTGTGTCTCCAGCCCTGTTCTCTCCCTACCTCCCACTCTGTGTCTCCAGCCCTGTTCTCTCCCTACCTCCCACTCTTATCTCCCAGCCCTGTTCTCTCCCTACCTCCCACTCTGTATCTCCAGCCCTGTTCTCTCCCTACCTCCCACTCTGTATCTCCAGCCCTGTTCTCTCCCTACCTCCACTCTGTATCTCCAGCCCTGTGTCTTTCACCTACCTCCCACTCTGTATCTCCAGCCCTGTTCTCTCCCTACCTCCCACTCTGGTCTCCAGCCCTGTTCTTCTCCCTACCTCCACTCTGTGTTCTCCAGCCCTGTTCTCTCCCTACCTCCCACTCTGTCTCCAGGCTACAAAACACATGCTGCAGCACTTTTCACCTACCTTTCTCTCCCTACCTCCCGCTCTGTGCATCCAGGCTCAGAGGACAGTGTTGAACCAGACAGAGGAAGTGAACCAGAGACTGGGTCGTGCCTTGCAAACCCACAGTGAGCTGCAGGACCAGCTGAGTGAGGCACGCAGTAAGCTGGGTCAGGCCACTCTGGTGAGTGGCAGGGTTGGGGTCAATTCCATTTCATTTCAGGAAACCTTTATTCATCACTCAAAGGGACATACAAGCATTAACTCTAGTCCTGGACTAAAAAAAACATAGTCAATGGACATTCTTTTTGAATCCTGAGGACTGAGTTTAATCAGTGTCTGGGAAATCAACCCAGAGTCCTCTTTCACTCCACTGACTGGTCCTAACCACCCTCTCTGTCGAGCAGGAGAGGGACCTTCTGACCTCCAAGGTGTTGCGTCTGGAGGACAGTGTGGAGGACCTGAAGATCAAGCTGACCGGGGCCATGTCTGACAAGGACCGCTTACTGCAGGTCTCCATCCATCCTCTGTCTACTAGCTAAACTCTGTTGCCCCAATCCTAACTTCACATCCATGCATGATGAGTTATCGTGCAAATCTTCCGTTTACATCCAAGGCGTAATCATCGAGATAAGGGCATGCATCTCGAGTATAACGATGCAAAGATCCAAAGTATTTGTGCATAGATGTTTTGTCTTGGTGAACACCTGCGTATGTTCTGTCATGTATGCTGTACAGGAGAAGGCAGACCTGCACCAGCACGCTCAGGATCTGGAGCTGCAGTTGGAGAGGGCCCAGAGAGGCAGGGAAGGCTACACAGACCAGGTGTGTGAGCTCAGCAACCAGCTGGCCGAGGCCAAGGCCCACACCAACAGGCAGGGGCAGGAGACTGTGCAGATGAAGCAGGAACTTCTGACTGTGACAGAGGTGTGAAGTTTGAAAGAACTTGGTTTGGTTATGGACTGTGACGTAGCGGGTTTCAAAATTCAGGGAATAAAAAAAAAAGGGGTGTCAAGGCCGTCGAATGAAGAGGACCAAGGTGCAGCGTGGTGAGCGTACATATTCCTTTATTTATATGACGCCGACATAAACAATAAACAATGCAAAACAACCGTGAAGCTAAAGGGCTATGTGCCACAAACAAAGTTAACCTCCCAAAGACAGGTGGGGAAAAGTATGGTTCTCAATCAGAGACAACGATAGACAGCTGTCCCTGATTGAGAACCACACCCGGCCAAAACATAGAAATACAAATAATAGAACTAAAGAACATAGAATACCCACCCCAAATCACACCCTTTCCATATATATTTACCATAACAATGCACCCTAAAAGGGGAAACTTTCCATATATATTTACCATAACAATGCACCCTAAAAGGGGAAACTTTCCATATATATTTACCAGAACAAGTGTATGAACGGCACCTAAAAGGGGAAACTCCATATATATTTACCAGAACAATACACCTAAAAGGGGAAAATTTCCATATATATTTACCAGAACAATGCACCCTAAAAGGGGAAACTTTCCATATATATTTACCAGAACAACGCACCCTAAAATGGGAAACGTTCCATATATATTTACCAGAACAATACACCCGTAAAAGGGGAAGCTTTCCATATATATTTACCAGAACAATGCACCCTAAAAGGGGAACTTTCCATATATTATTACCTTCGGAAAACAATTGCACCCCCTAAAAGGGGAAACTTTCCATATATATTTTTACCATAAACAATGCACCCTAAAAGGGGAAGCTTTCCATATATATTTACCATAACATGGCACCTAAAAGAGGAAGTTTCAATATTAATTTAAACC
>NW_019943976.1:0-10192 GCF_002910315.2 Salvelinus sp. IW2-2015 | reverse complement strand
TATCACCAAAACATAATAATATCTTTCAAGAAGTCATTTACACTACCAGTCATTCTAATAGCAAACAAATGCAAGATACGCGTCATAAATTCAATTGCGTGTTGGCCCCACACACATACTACAATTACACCAACAAGATGAAACAGAAAATTTGTACCAGTTTCCATCAAAATCTATCCAACGTGTAATCAAAGGTCAATGTGATCAATGAAGACATCCTCTACAATAACAATTCATGTATTCAGATATAGCGTATGAAGGACATTCATTCACAGTGAACACATTGTTCACCACCGGCTGCGGGAAAACACTTTTGGTGAATCAAGCCCCTTGACATTGGTCTCGAACATAGATTGTCGGTTACATGCCTCATCCATGGCTCAGGAAGGAGCAGGTAGCATGCTTTCTGCATGGAGAGATGGCGATCGCACAGCACAGCCTCACTCAAAGCAACAAAAAGGAAAGGAAGTGAGATGTGGGCAGGCTAAAACAGCGCCTCCCATTATAGCGGTCACAAACGGGAGAATCAAGAATAACAACAAATAAGGCCAGAACCAATACCTAAAACACCTTCTGCATGGTGGGAACGGACACTCTCCCACACAATGACATAGGGTGACCCCTTCACCTTACAGGCAGGCGGAAACTTTCCATATAATATTACAGAACAATGCACCCTAAAAGGGGAAACTTCCATATATATTTACCATAACACAACAATGCACCCTAAAAGGGGAAACTTTCCATATATATTTACCAGAACAATGCACCCTAAAAGGGGAAACTTTCTATTAAAACCCCTATTTCTAGTCCTAGTTGTGTGCCTGTTGGTTCCACTTGTTGAGCTGAATTTTTTTGTACTCTGTGACTGAATTTTCTACCTGCTTAAGTGTTCCATATCCCGTCTGAATGTTTAACCACATCTATCTCTTTGATATTGGACAAGATGAATGAAAAGATGACATCAGAGCTGGAGATGGTCAGACAGAGGCTGGAGTCCTCATTGTCTCAGCTGCATGAGCTGGGGGCGGAGAGAGTCATCCACACCAATCAGATCGCAGCTCTGGAGACGGAGCGCTCGCAGCTGATTGGAGAGAAGGAGGAGTTGACGAGTGCTATTGGACGGGATGGAAGACAGGAGGAGGAAGTGACAGAGTTGAGGGAGAGTTGTTGTCAGCTCAGGTGAGAGGAATAACAGACTGCAGATGTAAATTTGGAGATCACCACTTGGTATCATAGCCTTAAGCCCAAATCAACCCCTAACGCTGACCTCGACCCCTAGGCCAAGATCCTAGATGACAATTTCACCAGAGTGCGAGATAGAGATACCACCCGCTGTTGCGGTGACTGTATTGCCGCCACACTGGCTGTCATGAGTCATGACCGCAGTAAAATTGCACGTGACCGTTGAGTCTCCTCTTGTTCACTTTGTACATGCGTTGGTAGTACCCAACTCGCTAACGACCATCAGCTCACTAATGGTCTGGTACTCAGGGCTCTATTGTCCCTCCATCAGGTCCTAATGGTTTGGTACTCAGGGTTCTATTGTCCCTCCATCAGGTCACTAATGGCCTGGTTCTCAGGGCTCTATTGTCCCTCCATCAGGTCACTAATGGCCTGGTTCTCAGGGCTCTATTGTCCCTCCATCAGGTCACTAATGGCCTGGTATTTCAGGGTCTATTGTCCCCATCAGGTCACTAATGGCCTGGTTCTCAGGCTCTATTTGTCCCTCCATCAGGTCACTAATGGCTGGTATCCAGGGCTCTATTGTCCCTCAATCAGGTCACTAATGGCCTGGTTCTCAGTGCTCTATTGTCCTCCATCAGGTCACTAATGGCCTGGTACTCAGGGCTCTATGTCCCTCCATCAGGTCATAATGGCCTGGTTCTCAGGCTCTATTGTCCCTCATCAGGTCATAATGGCTGGTACTCAGGGCTCTATTGTCCCTCCATCAGGTCACTAATGCTGGTACTCAGGGCTCTATTGTCCTCCATCAGGTCACTAATGGCCTGGTTCTCAGGGCTCTATTGTCCCTCCATCAGGTCACTAATGGCCTGGTACTCAGGGCTCTATTGTCCTCCATCAGGTCATTAATGGCCTGGTACTCGGGGCTCTATTGTCCCTCCATCAGGTCACTAATGGCCTGGTACTCAGGGCTCTATTGTCCTCCATCAGGTCTAATGGCTGGTACTCAGGGCTCTATGTGTCCCTCCATCAGGTCACTTAATGGTCTGGTACTCAGGGCTCTATTGTCCTCCATCAGGTCACTAATGGCCTGGTTCTCAGGGCTCTATTGTCCCTCCATCAGGTCCTAATGGTCTGGTACTCAGGGCTCTATTGTCCCTCCATCAGGTCTAATGGCTGGTAACTCAGGGCTCTATTGTCCTCCATCAGGTCACTAATGGCCTGGTATCCAGGGCTCTATTGTCCCTCCATCAGGTCCTAATGGTCTGGTACTCAGGGCTCTATTGTCCCTCCATCAGGTCCTAATGGTCTGGTTCTCAGTGCTCTATTGTCCCTCCATCAGGTCACTAATGGCCTGGTATCAGGGCTCTTTGTCCCTCCATCAGGTCACTAATGGCCTGGTTCTCAGGGCTCTATTGTCCCTCCATCAGGTCACTAATGGCCTGGTACTCAGGGCTCTTATTGTCCCTCCATCAGGTCACTAATGGTCTGGTACTCAGGGCTCTATTGTCCCTCCATCAGGTCACTATGGCCTGGTTCTCAGGCTCTATTGTCCCTCCATCAGTCCTAATGGCCTGGTACTCAGGGCTCTATTGTCCTCCATCAGGTCATTAATGGCCTGGTACTCGGGCTCTATTGTCCTCCATCAGGTCACTAATGGCCTGGTACTCAGGGCTTATTTCTCCTCAGGTCCTAATGGTCTGGTACTCAGGGCTCTATTGGTCCCTCCATCAGGTCACTAATGGTCTGGTACTCAGGGCTCTTTGTCCTCCCTCAAGCTCACTATGGCCTGGTTCTCAGGGCTCTATTGTCCCTCCATCAGGTCCTAATGGTCTGGTACTCAGGGCTCTATTGTCCCTCCATCAGGTCACTAATGGCCTGGTACTCAGGGCTCTATTGTCCCTCAATCAGGTCACTAATGGCCTGGTACTCAGGGCTCTATTGTCCCTCCATCAGGTCCTAATGGTCTGGTTCTCAGGGCTCTATTGCCCTCCATCCAGGTCCTAATGGTCTGGTACTCAGGGTTCTATTGTCTCCATCAGGCATTAATGGCTGGTTACTCAGGGCTCTATTGTCCTCTCATCAGGACTAATGGCCTGGTACAGGGCTCTATTGTCCCTCCATCAGGTCACTAATGGCTGGTACTCAGGGCTCTATTGTCCCCTCATCAGGTCTAATGGTCTGGTACTCAGGGCTCTATGGTCCCCTCCATCAGGACCTATGGTCTGGTACTCAGGGCTCTATTGTCCCTCTAACCATCTTTGCCATCAATGCAAATGAAATGGAAAATCACATAAACATAAACATTATTTTAAAAACTCACCTCACGTGATGGATCAATTTGAAGAAAGAATTTAACGACAGGTTGAAAACAGAGTGAAATATGGTCTTTGTGGATGTGGTTTTCAAAGCCTAACACAATGAAATGGACAGCTCTTTCTAAGGTGGATGATTCATTCAAAACATCCATAAGCATATTATAGCTGATGCGTACACATAGGCCTATACATGAACCCAAGCCTGAATAAAACAAAACCTGAATAAAAATAATGACTGTGCCATTATACAATACATAACCRAATACATACCGAAGGCAGAATACATTTTTTTTTAAATGGGGGGGGGGATGATTTAAGAGATCTTTTGTACATAATTGGTCTAGCCTATTCTCCAAAATTAAACTAATTCTAGTAATCCCTTTTGATTGTGGGTATTATTATCATGCATACTGGATGGACTGGTTACCTTCTGCTACGCTCCAACACGTTCTATCCATGAGTCTGAGAGAGCACGTATGCCTTGGCGATGCAGTTGGTTCACTTTTGCATGACAATGACCGGCTGACACAATTTCATGACCGCCACAGGCCTATTTACACCTATCCAATCCTCTCAGATCTACACAAGTGCATTGTGGGTAGAGGCTAGGGGTTGATTTGTGTTTCGTAATGTCTTTAACACTCTCACACAACAACTATGGACATGTATTAATGATAGGATTGTCATCACTAACGTCAATAACATCACATCACCAGTGAATCCCAGGATGCCTTGGAGTCAGAGAACCAGAGGCTGCACGAATGCTGCCTGGCCTTGGAGGCGGAGCTCCTGGAAAAGGAGGAGGGGCTGTGTCAGAAGGGGGAGGAGCTGCAGCGGTTGGAGGCTGAGTCGGCTCAGAACATGGAGGAGCTTAGAGGTGTGGCCTCACACTGGAGCGAGAAGTGGCAGGATGTGGCTATGGCGTTACAATCCACCCAGGCAGAATTAGAGGAACTCAGAGAGAAGAACCCTGGAGATACAGTAAGATGAGATCGTCTCCAATGTACCGTGGCTGTAGATGTAGTAAATAAAAAACGTTAAATTAAATCAAATCGGTCAATCAATTGATCAAGCAATCGTCCTTATTTAACGTACCCTGGCTGTAGACACAAAACATCTATTTCAATGTCATCGCTTATTGATCCTCAGTGTTCTGTATTGTTGAGATCCGTGTAGTTGTATGATTTGTGGCTTTCAGCTTCAAGAGGAGGTGGTACGGCTGAAGGTGGAGGTCGAGAGACTTCAGACAGAGGGACAGAGAGACAAGTGAGCGTGGACTATCCGGTTTATGAATCCCAGACATTTCAAATGTCTATAATTAACCATTAAATGAATGTGTTCTTCGTTTTAGGGAAGAGATTCAGAATCTTCGTCAGCACTGGGCCAGTAAAGAGGAAGAGSTGAGCAGAGCCGTTAAAGATGCTGGTTCTCTGCTGAAGGTAGAGCTGAACGCTTGTAAACAACAGTTGGAGCTGGAGAGGAGCCGGAGTCAGGTTCTACACAACAGACTCAAAGTTAAAGACAACCCTCATATCTTGGGTAAAAAAATAATAATTTATTAATTAATTTGTTCAGCAATTCATAAATGAATTAAAAGGGAATCGAGCAGTGATAGGCAACCCTGGTCCTGGAGTACCGCAGATACTTCATGTTTTGGATTTAACCGACCTGGAAGACCAGGTGTGACATTTTTTTGACAATCACTGATCATGATCACTACGTTTTTCAGTGTGCTGCCTAGTTGGCTTAAAAATCCGGCAGTACCTACGGCTCTCCAGGAACAGGGTTGCCAAACCCCTGGATTAGAGTGTCGATCTCTCACTCTGTGGTGGCAGTGGTGCACTACGGAACACAAGGAGTTGACACTGTTGTCCTCTGCAGGTAGGGGAACGGTAGAAACGTTTGATAAAGGGACAGAGACAGAGTGAGTATGATCCCATTCTTCTATTAAATATATCATAATGATGTATTTTCTATGAACGTAGAACCAGGACTACTTGCACAAGCATAGTAATGTATGAATTATGAAGAATCTAAATGTCGTCTGTCTCTAGATTCTGAATGCACTTAAATGCATCTTGATTTACCCACAGAGACACACAGAGACACACAGAGAGACACAGAGAGACACAGAGAGACACAGCGTAACATAATACACGAGAGACCAGAGAGATCCACTGAGACACATGAGACACGATTGAGAAGAACACAGACACACGGACATTACACGCGAGAAACAGATGAGACACAGAGGAACAACGAGAGACACAGAAGAGACAACAGACACAGAGACACATTAACGGAGACACGAGAGACACAGAGAAGACACAGACACAAGAGACTCTATTACACGGAGATTTACATTGTAGAGATTTTTCAGAGATATGACCACAAGATGCTGACAAACCCTTTATTTCCATGTTCTACTAAGAATGTTCAGGCGGACACAGAGACCATTACACGGAGAACGACCACGATGAGCCACGAGAGAACAGAGTGAACAGCGGCAACAGGACAGCAAGAGACACAGAGAGACACGATACAGGCGATACACCGGAGACACAGAGTACATAAGACACACGGAGTTGACCACCGGACCGCATGAGACACAGAACGAGACACAGAGAGACACAGAGCACACGAAGCGACAGAGAACACAGGCTACACACAGAAACATTACACAGAGAGATAACAGAGAGAACCAGAGACACTCAGGAGCACACAGAAGACGGACAGATACGAGCAACAGAGAACACAGAGAGACCACAGAGAAAGGCAGACACAGCAAGACACAGACACAGAGAACCATACACGGAGACACAGAGAGACACAGAGAGACACAGGACACAGAGACCATTACACGGAGACACAGGAGGAGAACAGAGAGACACAGAGTGACACATCGGTACACAGAGACACAAACAGAGATCTACAGAGAGACACAGGAGACAGAGTACACACGAAAACGGACAACAGGGCAAGAGACACAGAGAGACACACGGACACAGGGACACAGAGACACATACAACGAGAGACACAGAGAGACACAGAAGAGACACAGAGAGACACATACACGGAGACACAGAGAGAACCACAGAGAGACACAAGAGAGACAAGCAGGACACACAGAGAACATTACACGGAACACAGAGAAGACGGGGACATGGAAACACAGGAATATTTTCATTTTGTCTTTCCTAGTAAACCACCACAGACACCGGATTGAATCAGGTCTCGCTGGAGGAGTGGGCAGGGAGGCGTAGAGTTACAGATGGTCTCCCTGGGGGAGGTGGATGGGGCCAGGTGAGGGAGAGCTACAGATGGTCTCTGGGGGAGGTGGATGGGGCCAGGTGAGGCAGAGCTACAGATGGTCTTCCGGGGAGGTGGTGGGGCCAGGTGAGGGCAGAGGCTACAGATGGTCTCCCTGGGGAAGAGGTGGATGGGGGCAGGTGAGGGAGAGCTACAGATGGTTCCCTGGGGGAGGTGGATGGGGCGAGTGAGAGGAGAGCTACAGATGGTCTCCTGGGGAAGGTGGATGGGCCACAGGTGAGGGCAGAGCTACAGATGGTCTCCTGAGGAGGTGGATGGGGCCCAGGTGAGGGCAGAGCTACACGAATGCGTCTCCTTGGGGGAGGTGGATGGGGGCAGGTGAGGGCAGAGCTACAGATGGTCTCGCCTGAGGACGGATGAGATGGGGGCAGGTGAGGGCAGAGCTACAGATGTCTCGCTGGGGGAGGTGGATGGGGGACAGGTGGGCAGAGCTTACAGATGGTCTCTCTTGGGGGAGGTGATGGGGGCCAGGTGAGGGCAGCGTATACATACACGCGTGTGGACATGTTAGAGCGTGACAGAGACCACTGAACTGAGGAGCACTAAGAAACATGAGTTAGCATGCCAGGCCACGGGACAGGTCGCAGAGGTACTAACGCCACGTTTAATCAATTAATTAAACAATCAGTCACATTCCTTTGCATCGTTCTTCCTCTCTTCTGCACATCCTGAATGTCATGAGGGTGTCACAATGCCTAAAATAGTGGAACTTCTAGAGGCTTGCATGCTGTAAGCAGCACGCTGAGACGACAGCACCTGAGCGAGAAGCTATGTAGAGCTTACCTACGATACATGCTAGATTTTGAAGAATGAGGACAGATAATCTCTTCGAGCAGCCTAATCCAAAGGACGACCACATGACGAGAGAATGTAGACGTATCATCTGTCCCGTTTGGCAGGGAACATGCTCTGAGGAGTCTGCGAGGAGACTGAGCAAGATGCCGAGAGGACAGCAGGGCACAAATCAAGGTTTCTACACTGGAGTTGAAGGTATTGAAGGCCTCTTATCACTTTTCAAGTGACCATTACTGTATTTCTTGTGACGTTTATTTGTCCATTATGAAAGAATTACTCCACTTTCCCTCTCTCGTTGTCTTGCTTTTATCTATCTCTCTTTCTACTCTCCTCTCCGCTCTCTCTCATCTGCCCACAAAGTTATGATTAACACTATAAGGAGCAGCCGGTAGCGGAGAAGGTCATAGTCATGGAGGGGCCAAGATAAACAGCTGCAGCACACGCTCACTGGAGGTCTCAGCTAGAGGGTAAGGTGTTTCTGTGGAAAGAGCAGCGAGAAGCCACTGCCGAAATCGATACAGCACTTTAGGGGTGAAACTTTTCAAAGCACGCTCTCTCTCTAACACACTCTTTGTTCTCTCACCGATCTCTCTCACACGACTCTCTCTTACAAGCTTCTTCTTCTCAACACAAGCTCTCTTCTCACTACAGTCAAAAGGCTTGGTATACCCTCACACGATCTTCTCACGCGCTCTCCTCTCACAGGCAGCGCTCGTCAAGGATTCAGGTCTCAAATACCGACGCTCTACTCTCAACGCTCTCTTCACAACTGGCTCTCATTCACGAACCAACCATTTCTCTCTCACACACTTTGTCTATCAGCACGATCTCTCTCACGACAATCTCTCTGACACACATCTCTATCACAGGCGATCTTCTCACTCAAGGTGACGCTCTCTACTCTTTCACAACACTTTTGTCTATCACACGATTCTCTCACACGCTCTTCTCACACGATCTCTCTTCACACCGATTTCCTCTCACAGCACCTTTGTCTCTTACACGATCTCTCTCAAACGCTCTCTCTCACACGCTTCTTCTCTCTACACGGCTCTCTCATCGACACCGCTCTCTCTCACACGCTGTCTCTCACAAAAACGGCTCTCTTCAGCAATACTAGGGAGGATGAATGCTGCTTCTATTTGTTCTCTCACACGATCTTTCTCACGACGCTTCTCTCAACCGCTCTCTCTACACGCTCTCTCTCAAACGCTCTCTCTCATCCGGCTACTCTCTCACACGCTCTTTCTCACAGCTTCTCTCCTCTACACACTTTGTTCTCACACGATCTGCTTCACACACTCTCTTCTCACACACTGTCTCGTCGGTGGAACTCCTCTCTCTCACACGTATCTCTCTCCACGCTACTCTCATCTCGACACACTTGTGTCTAATCACACGATTCTCTCACCGTCTCTCTCACTACTAATCTTTCTCTCACTGGGGACGATCTTACTCCATTCACTTTGTTATCAGCACGAGCTCTCTCACAACGCTCTCTTCTCACACGATCTCTCTCACACGGCTCTCTTTCCTCAACCACAATGTCCGCCGAAAAGTCGAATTTCTACTCTCACAGAGAGCAGGGAAGCAATCAGGGCTGCAACAGGGAGACGAGACAGGCGAGTTCGGAGTTGGTAGCAGGACTCTACGCCAGTCTACATCACGGTAAGGCTTATTCACAGCAGTGCGCTTCTCCGGAATAGGGTAGACTACACATCAGGGGTGTTCCATCAGGTAGACTAATACATATAGACAGTGTTCCATTGCAGGTAGACTTATAACACAGCAGTGTTCCATCAGGTAAGACTAGCACCAGAGCAGTGGGTTCCATAGGTAAGAACATACTCAATATAAAGACAGCTGTTCCATCATGGTAAGACTTATGCGATATAGAACAGGGTGTTCCTCAGGTAGCTATACATTTAAGACAGAATGTTCCATCAGGTAGACTATACATATAGACACGTGTTCCATCAGGTAGACCTATTACCATGTATAGAAGTGTCTACCATCAGGTTAGACTATACCTTTAGACAGTGGTTCCATCAGTAAGACTAATACATCATAGCAAGTGTTCATCAGAGTAGACTATAACATAGACAGTGTATACCGAGTCAGGTAGACTAATACGACGAGTGTTCCATCAGGTAGATCTATACACACAGTGGTTCGCATCAGGTAGACATACATCAATAGACAGTGTTCCATCAGGTCTAATAGACTATAATTTAGACAGTGTTCCTCTAGGTCAGATCTATACACAGCAGTGGTCCGATAAGGTGGATATACAAGTCAGTGTTCCATCAGGCCGAGCGGAGTAAACTATACAGGTGATAGAAGTGGTTCCATATGGTAGACTATACATAGTAGACATGGCTTCCATCAGGGTACGATGCTACACACAGCAGTGTTCCATCAGGGTAGACTATACACATTGAACAGTGTTCCAATCAGGTAGACTAACACAGCAATGTTCCTCAGGTAGACTCATCACATCATCAGACCGACGTGTTCCAGTCACGGTAGACACTACAGCATAGCAGTTTCCCAGTTCAGCTACG
>NW_019943975.1:101627-110929 GCF_002910315.2 Salvelinus sp. IW2-2015 | reverse complement strand
CACACACACACACACACACACACACACACAGGAGAGAGAAAACCCACGTTAGCTATATCAATATGGTGATTAATTCAAGGAAGGGTTGAAGAAGAATGCATTTTTTTACTATTTTAACTGGTCACTATGACAACCACTACAGACAGCTAAAATGAAGTCTGTAACACTTTACTTATAAACTGCAGGGTGTACCTGCCTTATATTGAATTAAAAGTAGTGTTAGCAGGACGAGGAAGTGTCACTAGAGGACAGAGGAAGTGACCTCATACAGTACCTTGATGAGTCGGTCCATGTCGGCCTCTACGTTGGTGATGGTCATCCTCTGCATGACGATGTCCAGGATCCTCCTCTCCAGGGTTTGCCACTTCTGACGGGCTGCCTTGGTGAAACTGGTACTACCCCTCAGACCCCTCTTACCCTGCTGGACACGAGTCCTACTCCTACACAGAGAGAAAGACGAAGGACAAAACAGATTAACTGTCAATCCTAGAACCCCCTGCTGGACACGAGTCCTACTCCTACACAGAGAGAAAGACGAAGGACAAAACAGATTNGAAGGACAAAACAGATTAACTGTCAATCCTAGAACCCCCTGCTGGACACGAGTCCTACTCCTACACAGAGAGAAAGACGAAGGACAAAACAGATTTACTGTAAATCCTAGAACCCCCTGCTGGACACGAGTCCTACTCCTACACAGAGAGAAAGACGAAGGCCAATACAGGTTAACTGTCAGTCCTAGAACAGCTCGATCATTCATCTTTCTACTGCTGGGGTGGGGGAGGAGAAGGATGAGAATAGGAGAGAGAGAAAGAGAATGAAAGAGATTTTGAGAGGAAGGGGAAGAGAGTTGGGGGAAGGGAGGGAGAGGAAGGCAGGGATGGAGACAAAGAAAGAAGAAGGAGATGGAGAGTATATCAGACTAAGAAAGTCACTTCTGTCAATTCGATTTGAAAATAATCCGATAAATGGTTTTGTAAAAAGCACTCCTCAAAATTGAATTAAACTTTATTGAATCTGACAATAGCCTTAGCTAAGTAAATGTCAACAGACTCATACCTCATCTGAATCTGACCTTCATATAGCTCAGACATACCGGTAGGATTGTCAAAGGTTTGCCTGCCGACAGTTTTTAGCACCTCTGAACAGAGTGTCGGCAGTTAATCTCTTTAGTGTTCACACAGCAAAGACCTTCAAGTCGTCAGCCACTCAGCCTTGTTAAAATACTCCAAACCAGAAGGTGGCAGTAGCGTTGTTTGGCAAAGCATGTCTGTGTGTGTTGCTTTATGGTCTAGTAATCAATGTTCGCTAGCTAACTAGCTAGCTGCGATATTGTTGCTTTTGTTATGGAAAGCCCTTGTTACTAGCTAAATAATGTTTACATATTTTGCATTACTTATCTCATATGTCCATACTGTATTCTATCCTATTCTACTGTATCTTAGTCTATGCCGCTCTGACATTGCTCGCCCAAATATTGATATATTCTTAATTCCATTCCTTTACTTTAGATTTGTGTGTATTGTTGTGAAATTGTTAGATATTACTGCACTGTTAGAGCTAGAAACACAAGCATTTCGCTACACCTGAGTTGATGACCACAGCTAGATAACTAGCTAGCAAGAAATAAACTATTTAATTCACTCTCCATAATCGCATAAAGCCCATAGATACAAGTTTAGCTAGCTGGCTAATGTTAGCTAACTTGTTAGCATAACTCGCTAGCTAGCTGTTGTACTAGCTAGGTAAAATCAAGACACAAGGCGCACTTCACAGAGGAGGCGTTCCCTAGTCAAAATATGCAAATATATGCTCCAACAAACCAATAGAATCTCGCTGCCTCGTGCTTGGCTCTGCCCACCTCCTTGCTTGGCTCTGCCCACTATGATAAATTAGCTCCCATTGGAAACGACAGGTTGTGGTCTATCTTGGGTAAGTTACACAAAAAGCTTTATTAAAGACTCTCGGCAGCCAGCTACTGGCAGCTTCTGCATGGAAACTAATCCATTGTGATTTAATTATAATGCTACTAGCTACAGTGGCCAGATAGCTAGCTTGGTAAAGCATTTAGTATTATGTGCATTGTGCTGCACTTACCACCCCGCCGTTGCATATGAAGTGTGTGTGACTGCCTTTCTCAGTTAGCAAGCTAACAGTAGCTAGCTAGCTAGCTAACTAACTAATACGTGCACATTATCAAATCTAACCAAAAAAATCCTTCTTCAACTCCTTAGACATAAAATATGTAAAGACTTCCTCTAGAAAAGAAACAATGTATTATGCAGCTTTATTGTTTTAGTTCGTTTTTTTTATTGTTTTAGTTCGAACAATCCTAATGAAAATGACTTTTTCGTGAAACTCCTGCCGGCTCCCCCACACGGAGGTTAGTGCTCTCTGAATGGCTCAAAGTCAAGTTGCCAAGCGTTGCGATTCTACAAATAGAAACGGCAGTTTCGCCGAATACGCAGCAGGTACGTCTTTTGTTCTAGCAAGAGAAGGAACGGCTTCCCACTGTGATATATACTTATCGGCAGTCTCATGCTTTAAGCAGCTCTCAGATTCTCTGTGTGTTTCATGCTTTATGCAGCTCACATGCAGGCACATAGGCATGCACACCACAGGAGGTTGGTGGCACTTTAATTGGGGAGGACGGGCTTGTGGTAATGACTGGAGAGGAATCAGTGGAATGGTATCAAATACATCAAACACATGGTCTCCAGGTCTTTTGATGACATTCCATTTGCTCTGTTCGCCGTTCTCCCCTCAGCAGCCTCCACTGACGCACGCACGCACGCACGCACGCACGCACGCACGCACGCACGCACGCACGCACGCACGCACACACACACACACACACACACACACACACACACACACCTCGCCGTGACTCACCCAACAACCCGTGTCCCGTTGGTGGTCACCGCTTCGCTCTGTCCCAGGTAGCCGTTCATCTTGGTGTTCCACTGTCTCACTATGTTGGACACATTGGTTGGAGTGGTCCTAAACCAACATATAAACAACAGGACACAAGCTATGAGCCAGATGAACGTGTTGTTCATCCAGACCTGGTTGAGCAGACACACTGTGTAGTGTAACAGAGGCTTAACAGCACATGCTCATCCATCAGCAGATCACATTCAGACTAGATCTTGGGTCTTCTGTCTCACAAACACACGGGATTAAGCTCTTGACAAGTTACCTAGTGGGGGAAAAAGCTAGCGATTCGATGGTGCAGGTGTTAGCATTTCAAGCTCAGCAGTAAGGTTAACCAGTTCAACTTGGTTACAGTAGCAGTACTGCCTACCTGTTGGACTCTAGTTCAGAGGAGGTGGTGCTGGGAGACAGTTCTGCTCCAGAGTCTAGGGGCTGTAACCGTCGAGCCATGCGTCCAGACAGGGGTTTAGCCAGCCGTCGTAACGCTGTCACTTCCTGACTCTTTCTACGTAAGACAAGATCCTGCTGACACTTCTGACTCTCCAACGACCTAATCTGGTACTGAGGGAGGGAGGTGGAGAGATGTCACACAATACATCTGGAATGCATGACTCATAGATGTTAAATACATATAGAGGGGTTGGGTTAAACGCAGACAACACATTTCAGTTGAAGGCATTCAGTTGTACAACTGACTAGGTATCCCCCTTTCCCTTTCCTAATGATTTGTTGAACTGGTCGAGGAAGGTAGGTAAAAGGTATCCCCCTTTCCCTTTCCCTTCCCCTGTATTAACCGAGAAATTTAAAAAAGTCTCTGGTTGAGTACAAGAGCATCATAAGTGTATTACGTATCTCCAGGCATACACTTCTATGTCACCTCACACACACACCCTGACACACACACACCCGTGACACACACACAAACACACCCCTACACACACACCCACACACACACACAAACACACCCACACACACACACACACACACACCACACCACACACACCACACACACACACCCACACACACACAAACACACCCTGACACACACACACACACAACACACCCTGAACAACACAAACACACACACAAACACACCTACACAAAACCACACAAACACACCCTGACACACACACACACAAACACACCCTGACACACACACACACACACCCTGACACACACACAAACACACCCTGACACACACACAAACACACACACGTACCTCCTGTCGTCGCTGCTCCTTCTTGAGCTGAGCGATCTCTCTGTTCCTCTTGGCTTCCACCATCCTCCTCCTCAGCTGCTCCTCCTTCATCTGCTTCATCAGCGCCACCTGGGGACCGGAGGAAGAACTGCACTTAGCTGAAGAGAACCCTCAAACTTGCTTACATACTTCTCAGGTAGCATAGGCCATCGATGACTGTTGGGGGAATACCCTGACATAGGGCTATAAACATTGCAGATAGAATGCCAAGAGTGTGCAAAGCTGTCATCAAGGCAAAGGGTGGCTATTTTGAAGAATCTCAAACATAAAATATATTTTGATTTGTTAAACACTTTTTTGGTTACTACATGATTCCATATGTGTTATTTCATAGTTTTGATGTCTTCACTATTATTCTACAATGTAGAAAATAGTAAAAAAATAAAGAAAAACCCTTGAATGAGTAGGTGTGTCCAGACTTTGGACTGGTACTGTATATAGTTGACACAATTCTCTGCCTCCTACCCCCTTCTCCTCCTCCTCCTCCTCCTACCCTCTTCTTCTCCTCCTCCTTCTTTCCCTCTCCCTCTCCTCTGCCCTCCTCCTCCTCCTCTTCCTCACCTTGGCTTTCTTCATATCGTTGACCTCCTGCTGTAGTTTCTTCAGCTCTCGTTCATAGCGTCCCTGGTTCTTCAGTAGCCTAGCGTGTTCCTTCTGAGCCGCCTGTAGCTTCATCAGGTCCCTGTTCATCTCCTTTAGCCTCTTCTCATAATCTGACGTGATCCTGCTAGCCTTCTCCTCCGTGCAGTTCTCCATGGACACTAGAAAGGAGAGGAGAGAGAGTGATGCTTATTAAAAGAGGTAGAGCTGAAATTGAGTACAGTACGTACAGGTTACTGCAAATATCAGGAAACACTTCAGTAAATGAGGGATACAAAGTATATTGAAAGCAGGTGATTCCACATTAACATCTTAGGGTCATGTATAAAAATGCCCAGGTGCCCATTATTTTGGCTACCACGGCTAGAAGAGATCTCAGTGACTTTGAAAGAGGGGTCACAAAGGAGCCAGAGGGTTTAAAGGGTGTGGTGTGTGTGTGTGTGTGTGTGTGTGTTGTGTTGGTGTGTGTGTGTGGGTTGTGTGTGTGTGTGTGTGTTGTGTGTGTGTGTTGTGTGTGTTGTGTGTGTGTGTGGTGTGTGTGGTGTGTGTGTGTGTGTGTGTGTTTCATCACCAGATTCAACCACTTGCAACACTAATGGAAGATTGTGGAGCGGCGCCTGAGACAGTGTTTCCCACCACCATCAACAAAACACCAGATGATGAAATTCCTAGTGGAAGAATGTTGTCTCATCCCTCCAATAGAGTTCCAGACACTTGTAGAATCTATGCCAAGGTGCACTGAAGCTGTTCTGGCTCGTGGTGGCCCAGTGCCCTATTAAGAGACTTTGTTACTAATAAAGTGCTGCTCTACCTTCTTAACAGCACTGTCAACAAGGCAGGTCCTACAGGCCTGGACTACTGTTCAGGTCAGGTGCAACAAAGAGGGACTTAGGAAAATTGCAGTTGTCTCAGAACAGGGCAGCACGGCTGGTCCTTGGATGTACACAGAGAGCAAACATTAATAATATGCATGTCAATCTCTCTCAAAGTGGAGGAGAGATTGACTTCATCACTACTTCTATTTATGAGAGGTACTGACATGTTGAAAGCACCGAGCTGTCTGTCTAAACTACTGGCACACAGCTCAGACACCCATGTATACCCCACAAGACATGCCACCAGAGCAGAACAGTCTATGGGAGGTACTACATAGAGCCATGACTACATGGAACTCTATTCCACATCAAGTAACTCATGCAAGCAGTAAAAATTTGATTTAAAAACAAATAAAACTACACCTTATGGAACAGCGGGGACTGTGAAACAACACAAACATAGGCACAGACACATGCATACATACACATGATAACATACACACTATACACACACGTACACATGGATTTAGTGTTGTAGATATGTGTTAGTGGAGTAGGGGCCTGAGGGCACACACTTAGTGTGTTGTGAATTCTGTAATGAATGTACTGTAATGTTTTTTTAAATGGTATAACTGCCTTCATTTAGCTGGACCCCAGGAACAGTAGCTGATAGCGAACGGGGATCCATAATAAATACAAATGGTGGTGTTTCCTTTATTTTGGCATTTACCTGTATCTATGTTGTGCTACAGCTGTGTCTTCACCTACAACAATCACTCACTGATGTTGGGCAGTATGTACAGTACACTCTGTGTGCCTACATTACCCATAACTCACTGAGGTTGTGTAGTACTCTCTCTCTCCAGCTGTGTGTCTCTGTGACTGTATGCCTACATTACCCATAACCCACCGAGGTTGTGTGTGTGTCTGTCTCTCTCCAGCTGTGTGTCTCTGTGACTTCGTGCCTACATTACCCATAACTCACTGAGGTATTTGTATTTGTAATTATTATGGATCCCTATTAGCTGCTGTCAAAGCAGCAGCTACTCTTCCTGGGGTCCAGTAAAATTAAGGCAGTTTATACAATTTTAAAAACATTACAATACATTCACAGATTTCACAACACACTGTTCCCTTCACCCCTTAACTCCACCACTACCACATATCTACAACTAAATCCATGTTATGTTGTATATGCTATTTTATGTGTGTGTGTGTATGTGTATTGTTGTGTGTGTGTGTGTGTGTGGTGTGTTGTGTGTTGTGTGTGTGTTGTGTGTGTGTGTGTGTTGTGTGTGTGTGTGTGTGGTGTGTGTGTGTGTGTGTTCAGTTACTTAATGTGGAATAGAGTTCCATGTAGTCATGGCTCTATGTAGTACTGTGCACCTCCATAGCTGTTCTTTGACATGGGGACTGTGAAGACACCTCTGGTGACATGTCTTGTGGGTACGCATGGGTTCCTTTAAAACAGACAGCTCGGTGCATTCAACATGTCATTACTTCTCACAAATACAAGTAGCGATAGAGTCAATCTCCTCCCACTTTCAGGCAGGAGAGATTGACATGCATATTATTAATATTATTTCTCTGTGTACATCCAAAGGCCAGCCGTGCTGCCCTCTTCTGAGCCAATTGCAATTTCCTATGTCTTTTTTGTGGCACCTGACCACACGACTGAACAGTAGTCAAGGAGCGACAAAACTAGGCCTGTAGACTCCTTGTTGATAGTTTGTTAAGAAGGTGAAACTAGGCCTGTAGGACCTCCTTGTTGACAGGGTTTGTTAAGAAGGCAGAGCAGCACTTTTATTACAGACAGTACTTCTCCCCATCTTAGCTACTACTGTATCAATTGTTTTGGCCATGACGTTTACAATCTAAGGGTTTACTCCAAGCGTTTAATCATCTCAACTTGCAACTTTAGTCATCTCAATTTCCACATATATTTCTACAAGATAGTTGAGTTTAGGGTTAGTGAATGTGTTGTCCCAAATACAATGCTTTTAGTTTTAGAATATTATAGGATAACTTAGTACTCTGTCTTCTCCAGCTGTGTGTCTCGGTGACTGTTTGCCTACGTTACCCATAACTCACTGAGGTTGTGTAGTACTCTTGTTCTTCTCCAGCTGTGTGTCTCTGTGACTGCGTGCCTACAGTACCATAACTCACTGAGGTTGTTGTATACTGCGTTCTTCTCCAGCTGTGTGTCTCGGTGACTGTTTGCCTACGTACCCATAACTCACTGAGGTTGTGAGTACTTCTGTCTTCTTCCAGCTGTGTGTCCGGTGACTGTTTCCTACGTTACCCATAACTCACTGAGGTTGTGTAGTACTCTGTCTCTCTCCAGCTGTGTGTCTCTGTGACTGTGTGCCTACATTACCCATAACTCACTGAGGTTGTGTAGGTACTTCTGTCTCTCTTCCAGCTGTGTGTCTGTGACTGCGTGCCTACATTACCCATAACTCACTGAGGTTGTGTATACTCTGTCTCTCTCCAGCTGTGTGTCTCTGTGACTGCGTGCCTACATTACCCATAACTCACTGAGGTTGTGTAGTACTCTGTCTCTCTCCAGCTGTGTGTCTCGTATTTTGTTCTGCAGCAGGACGAGTTTCTCTTCATACTGTAGTTTGAGCTGCAGCAGTCTCTTCTGACTGTTCTCCAGCTCATCGATTAACTTCTGCTTGATCTCAATCTCACACGTCAGGTCGGCCAGATCCGCCTGGAAGTTAGCTGCAGGGGGTTAGAGGTCAGAGGGCACAGAGAGGTCAAGGGTCAAGAGGTGAAAGGTGAAAACTGTGGCTATCAGACAGACATGTTATAGTAGAGTGGGGCAGTTGGGGATTTCAGTTGCTACCTAGGAAATACTGTAGCATACAGCCAAACAGAGGACAATATGGTACTTTCATTAGGTTAATGATGAAACCTATTCAATCCTGCCCCAAACTGCGGTACACAAGTGCAGAGGTGTTGATTTTGGAATTGGGGAAATTTCTGCCACTCTTTGGGTCGTGTCATAGTTATCTTTCACTCACCTTTCTCATCAGAGTCAGAGTCTGAGTCCACCAGACTCTCATCACTGTCAAACTCATCTTCATCCCTCTCCTCCTCCTCCTCGTCACACCCACTCTCCCCCTCCTGCAGAGGGGACATCCCGTCCTCTGTGTAGTTCTCTTTAGAGTCCATCTGTCCGTCCGGTCCGTCCTGTCCGTCCTGTCCGGTCTGTCCGTCCTGTCCGTTCTCATGAGAGGGAAGCTTCACTTGTTTCTTCAACCCCTTCTCCTTCTCTGGGCTGTAGGTAGAATATATGACCTGGCGTCAGACTGGGACACGCACAGAAGGCACCGCACATAACAGCTGTGACCCAATAAGCAGCTTTAGTTAATTGTCCCATAACCATATGAATCTATTACAAATATGGATGACCATGTATTAGACCTGTATGGGCCTCTGATTTGATTTGGGACTCAACCAATAATCACCCATTTTGTTTTGGGACTGTTGCCAAGTGGATATGGAGAACACAGTTATTAGCAGAGACCTCTCTCCATCTTCCCCTCCCTCTCTCCCTGATTACAAGTTAATTAGCCTGTTTTAACCTGTCACTTTGTCCCCGCTCCTCTCTCTCATTACATGAAAGTAGTCAGAGTGAGTACCGCTCTCATTACATGGCAGTAGTCAGTGAGTACCTCTCTCATGAC
>NW_019943975.1:74311-100582 GCF_002910315.2 Salvelinus sp. IW2-2015 | reverse complement strand
TCATTAAATGGCAGTAGTCAGTGAGTACCTCTCTCATTACATGACAGTAGTCAGTGAGTACCTCTCATTAAATGGCAGTAGTCAGTGAGTACCTCTCTCATTACATGCCAGTAGTCAGTGAGTACCTCTCTCATTACATGCCAGTAGTCAGTGAGTACCTCTCTCATTAAATGGCAGTAGTCAGTGAGTACCTCTCTCATTAAATGGCAGTAGTCAGTGAGTACCTCTCTCATTACATGCCAGTAGTCAGTGAGTACTTCTCTCATTACATGGCAGTAGTCAGTGAGTACTTCTCTCATTACATGGCAGTAGTCAGTGAGTAAGAGTTGCTTGTCTCAGTTCCAACATCACCACTAGGGCTGTGGCGGTCACGAAATTTCATCAGATGTTGATTGTCAAGCAAATAACTGTCGGTCTCACGGTAATTGACCGTTAATTAACATAAACACATTTAGAATCTCCTGGTTTCCACACAGCCTACAAGCCACGGATGCAGACCTTTGGAACATCTACATTTTAAAACGTCTAATAAATCCATGTCATATAGCCTACACCTTCACAATAAATCCATTATTTATTTAGATAGGTCTAAAGAAACATGATATGAAGAAAATGTAGTCTATTTCAGAAGAACAGAATAGCATATTCTGAGTTGTCCTTGTGTTAGGTCCTGATCTGGCTATGCCATATGGCTGTGGGCTACAATAGTTAATTTAGCAAACAACATTTGGTTAGAATTCCGTGGCATTATTTTATATTATGAAGAATACAATTGAACAAAGCTGAATAAATTAGAAAGGATGTTTTCTCCAAACGATTTGAGGGAGTGAACACATGTGCTATTGTGTTTTGAGCGGTTAACAAAGAAACAGGTACTCCTATACGCTTCATTTAGAGTTATTGATGTAACTTTAGTTGTTCTACAAACGTTGGGCTATATGTTTTGATTGTTAATACATTGTAAGGCTGCATGATGAGACTAATGATGATTAGAAAAAAGTAGTTTGAAAGGCATGAGCTCTGCTTTGTTTTTTTACGCAGGCTGTAGGCAATATATCAGTCACTCATTCACAATTTGACAAGCACTTGATAATGCCTAGAATTTTCACGGTGCATCCCCTTTGTGTGGCCGTAACGCACCCGAAAAAAAATCCATGCCTAATGCGGCCAGTAGCCGTTGTGCGCTTCTCCCTGAATGTTGCACACTGCATCACGTGATCTGGTCTTTCTCACAGGCTACAAGTGAAGACAGACACAACGGGGATGCAACTGCGCGCGTCCTTATCCAATTCCGAGGTGCATATTAAAGATATTGGAAGCACTGTCCACATTTACTTTTCGTCAGCCAACAATATGAGTAGGCATAATGAACAGCAAAAGCACTAGCCTTTGTCAATCTACTATCCCCCATAGTACAAAAGTCAACTTATTCTATTCTGTGCGAGAAATAAATATTCCAAACATAGTCTGAGACAGTTGTGGGATGTGATAGATCCCAAATTAATACAACCGCTAGCATCAAAAAAAAGCATTTTTACTTAATGTGGCTGACGCAACAGATCCGAACATTTAGCTTAAAATGTTGATAAACTATTTGGCAGAATGTTCCATTAGCAGAAAACACCTTTATCAAAGTAACCGCAAATGCTATTATGCATGTAATGCTTTTATTGTAAAGGTGCATTTTTATGCTGAAAATGTTCTTCCCCAAACTTGAAACTCACGCGCTGCTTATGTATGCCAGTTAGGCTCTACACCTCTTATAAAGCAGATTAATGTGCTTCATAAGAAGTTATTTGGCCACTTTAGTTGTGATACAAACCTTAGTAAGACATATAGGCCTATGGACTAGGCTACATGAGGTGTGTGACTATGATTAGAAAAAGTTGCAAAAAAAGGCATTGTTTCTTATGCTGGGCTTCATTCACAAGTGATAGGCTAATATTGTCACCGGTCAGACTATTCTTGATTTAATCTTGTCTTTACATATACTAAATATTATGTCTGAAACTTGTTTTGATTTAGAATGGATCATTATCATGCACCTGTCTCGAAACAGGGTCAGCAGGGGAAAAATACATGTCATCTATGCACTTAAATAGCGAATGGAGGACGCTTTTCCTGTGGTTCATTTTCATGCCGGCCAGGTAGGCTATGCTCCTGTTGTAAAGATAAGCAATGTGCTTAATAATAGGAAAGTTGAGAAACAAATATAGTAGGCTTAGCCTATAGAAAGCTGATCCTCCTATTTTTAGTAGAGGCCATCACTCTATTTTCTCACGCAATTGCATAGCCTATAGAAATGTTGCGCAACAGGAGCTCATGGGCTCTCATGAAGTGTTTGATTAGATTTCCCATTACATTTGCATTTATGTCAGAGTGATTAGATGGACAATAGAGTGCTGAGTACCAGGCAGTTAGCAAGATTGGTAGACTACTAATGACCAGCAGCAGCATCAGAGCTTGGAGAAGCCGAATTACCGTGACTAAAAGGTCACGTGGAATTTGACTGCCTTCATGACTCTTGACCGCCGATGTGGCGGTAATACGGTCACCGCAACAGCACTAATCACTACCCTACACTACCATCCTGGCCCCATTCCAATCCCATTTACTAGCTGAATAGAAATGGGATTGAGCCCAATCCTGTTCCCTCTAATGCTGTCAACAGTAGTCTCCTCTCTTCTCCTCTCCCTCCCCTGTTCTCGTCCTCTCACCTCATCCTCCTCTGTCTCCTCTCCTTCTTCTTCTTCAGGCTCTCAATGTCCATCTTGGCTCGGCGAATTACGTCCGTCATCTCCGCCTCCATTGACAGGGAATGGGGAGAGGAGCCTAAAGGGTGTGGCCCGAGGGTGGAGCTATGGGAGGAAGAAGGGAACGGCGAGCGGGAAGAGAGACGGGTCACACTGCGACGAAGACACTCGTTCATCGCCTCGCTCTCCAGGAGCTTGGATCTGAGAGGAGGGGAAAAGAGGGGGAAGAGGAGGGTGGGGAGAAAGAGAGAGAAAGAGAGAGAAAGAGAGAGAGAGCGAGAGAGAGATAAAGAGCGAGAGAAAGAGAGAGATAAAGACAAACAGATGTCATTAGTCAAACGTTATAGTTACCGCCTCCATCACCTCATGTTTCAGAATGATAGTGCACGGCCCCATGTCGCAAGGATCTGTACACAATTCCTGGAAGCTGAAAATGTCCCAGTTCTTCCATGGCCTGCATACTCAGACATGTCACCCATTGAGCATGTTTGGGATGCTCTGGGTCCACGCGTACGACAGCGTGTTCCAGTTCCCGCCAATATCCCACAACTTCGGGCAGCCATTGAAGAGGAGTGGAAGAACATTCCACAGGCCACAATCAACAGCCTGATCAACTCTATATGAAGGAGATGTGTTGAATTGCATGAGGCAAATGGTGGTCACCCCAGATACTGACTGGTTTTCTGATCCAACCTTTTTTTAAAGATATTTGTGACCAACAGATGCATGTCTGTATTCCCAGTCATGTGAAATCAATAGATTATTTAATTTATTTCACTTGACTGATTTCCTTGAACTGTAACTCAGTAAAATATTTAAAATTGTTGCATGTTAAGTTTATATTTTTGTTCAGTGTAGAACAACAAAACTATGAACTGAAGTAGAGTAACAGCAAAACATAAACTCAATGAATTGCTTTGCCCTTTGACCTCCATAATGATGTCTTACGGTCCAGTCCCAGAGAAACAGTGGCTCTAGAGTCAAACCCAGACAGTGTAAAGTTCATTATAGTCCCAGTGGAGTTATAACCCCTAACAGACTCTTACCTGAGCTCCTCAACCTCTCTGATGTAGTTCTGGATCAGAGCACCAATCTCCTCGTTGCCCTCACCTAGAGGTCAGAAGGTCAGAGTTCACAGTGAGACATAAGCGGTTAAAACTTCTTAACTACATGCAATGGTCTGTGTCAGAAAATGTTACTAGCTGTCAAATCCTTGTTACCTCATTTCCTCTCAAAGCTCATCGGAGGAGAAGGTCTGAGGAAGGGACCTTGGATCCTCTCCTCCAATGTTCCTCCAATGAGCTTTGAGAGGGAGGTGTAGAAATGAAGTAAAGAAGGACGGGGGAAGCAAGGATCTGAGTTTTCAGACAGCTACAATCTTCAACCACCATTGGACAGTGTGTGCGTTGTCTCTCTTGGTCTTACCTGACTTGGCGAGGAGCGTGCTGACGTCGTTGGCGAGGAGCGTGGTGACGCGTGTGTTGAGGTGGTCGATGGTCTCTTGCATAGCTTTGACTCTCATGCGTTGCGTGTCGTTCTCTCTCTGTAACATAGAGTTTTCCTGGAACAGATCACTGAAGCCCTCCACGCCGTCCTCACCCATCACACGCTGACCCTGGGGAGGAGGCAATACACATACAGGAAGATATTATCTCAGCCAATGAACATACAGAACAATGCCATTTCATCCAATCAACAAACATGATATTGATTTTTATATCACTTCAAGCATTTCGTTGGTAAAAAATCCCATTTTCCATTTTATTTTTGTACTCACTGGACGCCAACACCTCAGCCAATCATAAATCAGACTACTTTACTGCAGCCAATCACAGGGGAGACAACTTCCTTTCAGCCAATCACATGCTCCATTAGTCTCTGACTCGGATCCCTCCCTCCTTCTATCCCGCCTTCCTTCCTTCCTTCCTCACTTCCTCCCTCCATCCTTCCCTCCTTCCCTCCTCACCCCTTTATACTCCATCAGTTCCATCTGTAGCCTGGCGATCTCAGCCCTGAGAGCAGATATCTGCTGACTTGTCTTGTCCTGGTTCACCATCACCTTGTTCTTGATGTTCCTGGCTCTGTTGGCATACTTCAGTGTGTTCAGGGTCTCCATGAAGTCCCGGTCAGATGGACTCACACACGCTATCATCACCGTACGACTGGAGAGGGAAAACATTACAGACGTTATAAAGACTGGTGAGGCACAGGCCTGTGTGTGTGTGTGTGTGTTACCTGTTTCCTCCCAGTGAGTCCTGTAGAAGACGTGTCAGTTTAGAGTCTCTGTATGGAACATGGCCTCCTTTCTTAGCCTGGTCCCCCAGAGCACTGATCACATTCCCCAAGGCCAGCTAGAACACACACACACACACACACACACACACACACACACACACACACACACACACACACACACACACACACACACACACACACACATCATCGTCATGATCAAGTTTCTCAGCACCAGGTGAAACACACACATCATCATCACGTAGTGTACTCCTCACCAGTCCACAGTTGATGGATATGCCTTCTCGTGCCCTCTCTCCTGTCGCTCCGGTGCGTTTCAGTCTCTCTGATCCAGCCAAGTCCACAAAGTGAAACTTGGCCATCAGAGTCTCGTATTCAGGCTTGGCTATAGACCCTCCATCTCCTCCTCCTACACCGTTCAGCTCTGCGTTCACCTCTCCGTTCACTGCTCCGTTCAACTCTCCATTCACTGCTCCGTTCAACTCTCCATTCACTCCTCCATTCACTCCTCCATTCACTCCTCCATTCACTCCTCCATTCACTCCTCCATTCTCCTGGAGAGAGACAGAGAGACAGAGAGACAGAGAGACAGACAGACAGAGACAGACAGACAGACAGACAGACAGACAGACAGACAGACAGACAGACAGACAGACAGACAGACAGACAGACAAACAACAGAACAGACAGACAGACAGACAGCAGATAAGAGAGAGAGACAGACAAGATAGAGAGAGAGAGAGAGAAGAATACAGTGACAACAGTTATCACCATGTTTTATTACTACTGTATAACTGTTCTGATGTTCACTTTTCAGCTTTACACTCTTCTACCTCTACTTTGTCTCTTTCTGTCTCTCCCTCCTTCCCTCCTCCCCCCTACCTCCTCCCTCCCTCCTCCCTCCTCCTCCCTCCCTCCTCCCCTCCTCCCTCCCTCCTCCCTCCCTCCCTACCTCAGTTTGTTTGGCAGACTCTCATCTGACAGAGGTGATGTGAAGATGGCGTGAGACCTGGAACTGAATGCATTCATGTGTGTACTGGCCGTGGTGCGGGACAGCGCTCCAGCTTCAGACATTCTAACAGCTGGAAACACCAACACGCAAGTACACCGTCAAAACTGAAACACACACACACACACTTATTGTTCATGCTATACACACACACCTCTTTCTCAGAGTTGACGAGTCGTGAGGTGACCCGCTGGTGTAGATGGAGCCGCTGCCGTCCTCGTGGATCTTAATATTAGACTTCCGTTCTTACAGTCTGGGTCTCTGGCTCCGTCAAACAGATCTAGGATCTCCTCGTTATACAGCTGAGCACACACATACACGCAGACATTTAAAAAAAATTTTAAAAAAAAAAAAGTTTTTCTTGCAATAGTAGAGACAGAAATGAGCTGGAGAAAAGATGGGAACATATTGGGTCCCAGGTTGGCAGCCTGAACTGTTCGTCCAACCTCAGAACACTCACGCAGACATTAATAGACACACACATTAATACACACACACACACACACACACACACACACACACACACACACACACACACACACACACACACACACACACACACACACACACACACACACACACACTCTCTCTCTCTCTTTAACCCTAGCCTGATCAATGTCTGTTTATCATCCATACTGATAATCCAATGACCTACAGCTGAACTAATGAGAGACAGAGAGAGAGGGAGAGACAGAGGGAGGCAAATTGATATGGAGAGAGGGAGAGAGACAGGGGAGAGAGAGTGACAGAAAAGGATAAACAGAGAAAAAGAGATGGAGATAGAGAGGATGTTAGCAGAATAGCCATCTGCAAGTAATCAGTTACATTAGCTGTCTATTACTGCAGTCCGATCCCCAGAGAAAAACAGAATATAGGCCTAGCTGACAGGCTGACAAATACACACCATTACACCCCCCACACACAACACATGATAACATTATCCACAACACCTCATACCATACATTCAACAGCATACCAATGATAGACATTGCCCTGATGATGCTTCAGACACACACAGAGAAGCTGTGAGAGACACTAAGCAGAGAAACACAGTGTGTACCAGGCACCTCTTGCCACACAGCCAGTTAAAGTCTTTAAAACATATCAGCTCATGTCTCCCACACTCTCTGTGTGTGTGTGTGTTTGTGTGTGTGTGTGTGTGTGTGTGTGTGTGTGTGTGTGTGGTGTGTGTGTGTGTGTGTGTGTGTGTGTGTGGTGTGTTGTGTGTGTGTGTGTGTGGTGTGTTGTGTGTGGTGTGTGTGGCGTGCGTGCGTGCGTGCGTGCGGCTGCGTGCGTGCGTGCGTGCGTGCGTGCGTGCGTGTGTGTGTGAGTGAGTGTGTGAGTGAGAGTCGGGGTTCTCATTCTGGAATATCACAGCTAACGACTAAAATCCATCAGGCACCAGAACCCATCATCCACTGGGTTTCCTGTTAATCTGTCATCACAATGTCACTTCCTGTAGCATCACCAGGGCTGATCGGTGCATGCCCCTCACATCTGGTTAACATTGCCTCACACACACAAAGACACACAACGCACACAACATGCAAACAGCCAATCAATCAAAGGCAAGACTGACCAATGACAACGCATCCCTGGAGGACAAGATGTTATCCAGACCGCTTTCATCCCCTCTGCCACCTTTCACAGGGGACTGGATGGGTGGCCCAAGTGTTACTATGGCAATGACATTGTTGTGTGTGTGTGTGTGTGTGTGTGTGTGTGTGTGTGTGTGTGTGTGTGTGTGTGTGTGTGTGTGGTGTGTGTGTGGTTGTGTGTGTGTGTGTGTGTGTGTGTGTGTGTTGTGTGTGTTGTGTGTGTGTGTGTGTGTGTGTTGTGTGTTGTGGTTGTGTGTGTGGTTCTTACCTCCAGGAACTGTGCACTGACTTTAAACTCAGAGGGTGTGTGCCCTGCTGCCTGGCCTGTGTCTTCCTCTCCTGGATGCCAGGAACAGATGGTGACAAGCCCGTGGAATAATGCCCTGCTCCTCCTCCTGCACATTCACATCAAACCCCGTCCCCATGGTGTACGTCTTCCCTGAGCCCGTCTGGAAACAGAGACAGACAAGAGTGTGCAAAGCTGTCATCAAGGCAAGGGTGGCTACTTTGAAGAATCTCAAATATAAAATATATTTTGATTTGTTTAACACTTTTTTGGTTACTACATGATTCCATATGTGTTATTTCATAGTTTTGATGTCTTCACTATTATTCTACAATGTAGAAAATAGTAAAAATAAAGAAAAACCCTTGAATGAGTAGATGTGTCCAAACTTTTGACTGGTACTGTATGTATTTTGTTCTTGCAAGAGAAGGAACAGATTCCTACTGTGATAAGTCAGATTTCTCTGTGTGTCTGTACAATAAGTTTAGTAGAGAAAAACAACCACATAACAGTGATTACAAATAGACCAGTGTTTCCCAAACTCAGTCCTGGGGACCCCAAAGGGTACATGTATTGGTTTGTTGCCCAAGCACTACACAACTGATTCAAATAATCAGAGCTTGATGATGAGTTGATAATTTGAATCAGTTGTGTAGTGCTTGGGCAACAAACCATTACATGTATCCTTTGGGGTCCCCAGGACTGAGTTTGGGAAACACTGAAATAGACCCTTCTTTGAAATAGACATAATTATTAGAATCTGTCCTTGTATGGATGCATACACTAAGTTGATGTATTTAGGAGTGTATCCAGAGGTAATTCAGAGGTAAA
Organism: Salvelinus sp. IW2-2015; assembly: GCF_002910315.2. NCBI lineage: Eukaryota > Metazoa > Chordata > Actinopteri > Salmoniformes > Salmonidae > Salvelinus > Salvelinus sp. IW2-2015. The sequence goes on along the minus strand of NW_019943975.1, from coordinate 91,852 downwards.
CATTGTGGCCCTCCAGGCACTCCTTGATGTAGCTGTGTATTCATGTATTTGTCTGTCTCTGTTTCTCGCTGTACCTGTCCGTAGGCGAACACAGTGGCGTTATATCCATCGAAGCAGCCCTCGATGAGTTTGTGGACGCAAGCAGCATAGATCTGTTTCTGTGCCGAGTCGATGTCGAACACAAAGTCGTACGTGAAGGCCTTGTCTTTACCCAGCAGCACCTGGGGTTCCCCAGGGGTCACAAGTGTACACACGTGACAGCCCTCGATCTTCTCCTTCACCATCTGGGGACGGATCCTACGAGGGGTTACAAATAGTGTTCATCATGGTTAATCTACGCGTAAAAGTTTGAAAACGTTGTTCCATAACAATACAGGAGAGACCCACGGTCAACTAGACCAGTGGTTCCCAAACAGGGGGGAGTGACAGGTCGGCAGTGGGGGGCGTGGATATACAGTGACGTCGGAAAGTTTTCAGACCCCTTGACTTTTTCCACATTTTGTTACATTACAGCCTTAAACTCAAATGGATTAGATAAATAAAAAATACTCAGCAATCTACACACAATACCCCATAATGACAAAGCAAAAACAGGTTTTTAGACATTTTTGCAAATGTATTAAAAATGAAAAACATAAATATATTTTAGATTCTTCATAGTAGCCACCCTTTGCCTTGATGGCAGCTTTGCACACTCTTGGATTTCTCTTAACAATCTTAATTCGGAATGCTTTTTCAACAGTCTTGAAGGAGTTCCCACATATGCTGAGCACTTGTTGGCTGCTTTTCTATCACTCTGCGGTCCAACTCATCCCAAACCATCTCAATTGGGTTGAGGTATGATGATTGTGGAGGCCAGGTCATCTGATGCAGCGCTCTATCACTCTCCTTCTTGGTCAAATAGCCCTGACACAGCCTGGGGGTGTGCTGGGCAATTGTCCTGCTGAAAAACAAATGATAGTCCCACTAAGCACAAACCAGATGGGCTGGCGTATCGCTGCAGAATGCTGTGGTATCCATGCAAGTTAAGTGTGCCTTGAATTTTAAATAAATCACAGACAGTGTCACCAGCAAAGCACCCACACACCATCACACCTCCTCCTCCATGCTTCACGGTGGGAACCACACATGCAGGGATCATCCGTTCACAAAGACATGGAGGTGGGAACCAAAAATCTCAAATTTGGACTCATCAGACCAAAGCACAAATTTTACCGGTCTAATGTTCATCGCTCGTGTTTCTTGGACCAAGCAAGTCTCTTCTTCTTATTGGTGTCCTTTAGTAGTGTTTTCTTTGCATGAATTCGACCATGAAGGCCTGATTCAAGCAGTCTCCTCTGAACAGTTGATGTTGAGATGTGTCTGTTACTTGAACTCGGTGAAACATTTATTTGGGCTGCAATCTGAGGTGCAGGTAACTCTAATGAAATCCTCTGCAGCAGAGGTAACTGGGTCTTCCATTCCTGTGGCGGTCCTCATGAGAGCCAGTTTCATCATAGCGTTGATGGTTTTTGCGACTGCACTTGAAGAAACTTTCAAAGTTCTTGAAATTTTCCAGATTGACTGACCTTCATGTCTTAAAGTAATGATGGACTGTCATTTCTCTTTGCTTATTTGAGCTGTTCTTGTTATAATATGGACTTGGTCTTTTACCAAATAGGGCTATATTCTGTATACCAACCCTACCTTGTCACAACACAACTGATTGGATCAAACACCTTCCACAAATAAACTTTTAACAAGGCACACCTGTTAATTGAAATGCATTCCAGGTGACTACCTCATGAAGCTGGTTGAGAGAATGCCAAGAGTGTGCAAAGTTGGCTACAAAGGGTAGCTACTTTGAAGAATCTCAAATATAAAATATATTTTGATTTGTTTAACACTTTTGTGGTTACTACATGACTCCATATGTGTTATTTCATAGTTTTGATGTCTTCACTATTATTCTACAATGTAGAAAATAGTAAAAGATAGGAAGAAAAACCCTGGAATAAGTAGGTGTGTCCAAACTTTTGAATGGTACTGTATATATATATATATATATTATTTTTTTAAGGAACTGCTTTAAAGTCACTCTTAATAGTTGTAATAGTAGAATGAACAAGATGCAATTTCAAAAATTGGATTGTTCCTCATCAGTTCCTCTCATGTTAGTCATTGGATAACTTAGAGAGATATTTATAACTTGACAGAAATGTCCAGATAAACTAGCCCATGTAAGCTAACAATTTTTATTTATCTAGATTTTTTTAACCCATAGATATTGTTGTAATTTTTATGTCACTCAAATATTACATGAATACATATTAGACATGGCAAAATATATAGAATTGCAATAAATGTTTTTTTTAAACTGCAACATTTTCTTTCTCTCCACCAACAAGAGGGTTGTAAACAGTTTGTGTCATGATAAGTGGCTGTGCCCATGGGGGGGCAGGGGGGCACGGGATGCTCCACAATGCTGGAAGGGGGGGGGGACTCTTGGAATAAACTATGCAGTTTCAGCTAATCACTTTAATCTGGTCTAATCCATGACCAAGCAAACACAGTGGTGTATCTCCCCACTAACCTTCCTAAACCCTCAGGAGATACCCCTACCCATAGAGACACACACACACACACACACACACCACACACACACACACACACACACACACACACACCACACACACACACACACACACACACACACACACACACACACACACACACACACACTCTCCACCCATAGAGATAAACCCCCTATGAGACCACACCAGAATCTCTTCCCCTATGGTCTCCATATGAGCAGCTGCACACACTCATCAATTCACACAGCGCTCACCACACACACAGACCCTCCTCTCTCCCAGTGCTGACTGAAGCATTTTGTTGAGCCTGAGGGCTAAGAAGACTGGCCTACAGACCTGCATTAGACAGAGAGGATTACTAAGTAGTTGCATTAAGGAACATTAAAATACACTACCCATCCCATTTACATACATTATGGATAAAGTAGTGCCACTTTAAGGCACAGCATGGTAGCAATACACATGGCAGCAGCACAACATTGTAGCAGCCAATACATGGTACAAAACATTATTGGGTATAGACAACAGCACAAAGGGCCAGAAGGTAAGAACATCAAAACATCACGAGAAGCAGCCACAACTGTCAGTAAGAGTGTCCACGGTTGAGTCTTTGAATGTAGAGATGGAGATCAAACTGTCCAGTTTGAGTGTTTGTTGCAGCTCGTTCCAGCTCTAGCTACAGCGACCTGAAAAGAGAGCGACCCAGAGATGTGTGTGTTTTGGGGACTTTTAACAGAATGTGACTTGCAGAGCGGTGTTGTAACGGGTGTGTTTAACCGGGTGTGTAACCGGGTGTTGTAACCGGGTGTTGTAACCGGGTTTGTATGTGGAAATGCTACATCCATAAATAAACAATTTCCGGACACACAACACACACACAACACACACAGATACTGTACAAACAAAGGTCGTGTGAGGACTCAAGCACATCCGGCCATGACAGAGTGATCAGGGATGTAGTAAAACTGACACCCTCATACAACACGCACGCACGCACGCACGCACGCACGCACGCACGCACGCACGCACGCACGCACGCACGCACGCACGCACGCACGCACGCACGCACGCGCACGCACGCACGCACGCACGCACGCCGGCACGCACGCGCACGCACGCACGCACGCACGCACGCGCACGCACGCACGCACGGCACGCACGCAGCGCACGCACGCACGCACGCACGCACGCCACGCACGCACGCACGCACGCACGCACGCACGCACGCACCACACACACACACACAACACACACACACAACACACACACACACACACACACACCACACCAACACACAACACACACACAACACACACACAAGGGTTCAGATGGACCTCTTTAACAGCACTGGCTCACACAGCTGCTCCAGACAAAAGTCTGGATCCATAACATTGAACACTCACCGCCACACACACACATAACATCAAACCTCTAGAGATGCTCGGCAGCTAAAAATAACGACAAAAGAAAGATGAACTGCCTTCCTTTGAGACAAGCGAAGAGAGAGGAGGAGAGAGAGAGAGGGAGAGAGAGGAGAAGGAGAAGGAGAAACAGACAAACAGTAAATCTGAGTTGTGGTTTCCTGGTGTAGAGAAACAAATCCTTAATTTCTTCATCTAGCCAGGCTAATAGAGAAGAGTGTTTAAACCACCACAGGCCTCAACACTCCCAAGCAACACAGTAGGATTAAGGCACTGACACTGACTCAAGGTCAGTTTGGTGTTTAAACCACCACAGGGCCTCAACACTCCAAGCAACACAAGTAGGATTAAGGCACTGATCCAAGGTCAGTTTGGTTTATCCTCCCTGATTGGGATTTGATAAGGTTGATCCTAGATCTGTGCTTAAAGGCAACTCTATCCCAAACATTATCCTAGTGATTGTTAAACTAAACTCCCAGCAGACACAGAGAGACAGGACAGTAGGAATATTACACACTATGTCTGTGAAGGGCTTCTGCTATCAGTTCGTTATCTAAACACACACTGTCTGTGAAGGGATTTGCTATCAGTATCTTATCTAACTCACACTGTCTGTGAAAGGATTCTGCTATCAGTGTTATCTAAACTCACACTGTCTGTGAAAGATTCTGCTATCAGTATCGTATTAAACACACACTGTCTGTGAAGGGCTTCTGCTATCAGTGTTATCTAAACTCACACTGTCTGTGAAGGGATTCTGCTATCAGTATCGTTATCTAAACTCACACTGTCTGTGAAGGGATTCTGCTATCCAGTATCGTTATCTAAACACACACTGTCTGTGAAGGGCTTCTGCTATCAGTGTTATCTAAACTCAACTGTCTGTGAAGGGATTCTGCTATCAGTATCGTTATCTAAAATCACACTGTCTGTGAAGGGATTCTGCTACAGTATCGTTATCTAAACACACACTGTCTGTGAAAGGATTCTGCTATCAGTATCGTTATCTAAACTCACACTGTCTGTGAAAGGATTCTGCTATCAGTATCGTTATCTAAACTCACACTGTTCGTGAGGGATTCTGCTATCAGTATCGTATCTAACTGTCTGTATGAACTCTATCACCTCTAGTCTGTGAAGGGATATCCTCCATGTACATCCTCCATCCTCCAAAAATATCCTCCATGTACAACGTAAAACACCAAATAATGCATGCAGAGCAGAACTAGGCCTTCACAGCAGCAAGATTTGTGAACTGTTGCCACACAGAAAAGGTCAACCAGTGAAGAACAAACACCATTGTAAATACAACCTAATTATGCTATATATTTTCCCTATTGTACTTAACCATTTGCACATCTGTTATAACAGCCAAATATACATAAATGACATTTTTAAATGTCTATTAATTTGGCACTTCTGTGAGTGTAATGATTTAACTGTATCATTTTTATCCCCCACTACTCCCTCTCCTCTTCTCCTCCCCACTCACCCTCTCCTCTTCTACCCTCCCCAACTACTCCCTCTACTCTTCTCCTCCCCCACTTACACCCTTCTTCTTTCTCCTCCCCACTACTCCCTCTCCTCTTTCATTCCCCACCTACACCCTCTCCTCTTTCTCCTCCCCACTAACCCTCTCTTCTTTCCTCCCCCATAACCCCTTCCTTTTTCTCCCCCCGCTACACCCTCTCCTCTATCTCCTCCCCCACTACTCCCTCTCCTCTTCTCCTCCCCCACTAACACCCTCTCCTCTTCTCCTCCCCACTACCCCTCCTCCTCCCCCACTACATCTCCTCTTTGCTTCTCCTCCTCCCCATACTCCCTCTCCCTGCCCCCTCCTCCCCCACTACACCCTCTTCCTCTTCTCTCCCCACTACACCGCCTTCCTCTTTCTCCTCCCCCCACACACCTCCTCCCCTACGCTTCCTGTTGCCTACTCACTCTCTCTCTGTCCCCCCCCACTACTATCCTTTGTGTCTCTTCGTTTGTCTGTTTCCCCATACACCTCCCTCTTCTCTCTCCCCTCTTATCTCTCCTCTCCTGCCTCCGTCCTGGCCCGACTACACGTCTCTTCGGCCCTCCTCTCCCCCTCATACACCGACTTCCTCTTCTCCCCCCACTTACCCGCTCTCCTCTTCTCCTCCCCCACTACTCCCTCTCCCCTTCTCCTCCCCCACTACTCCCTCTTGTCCTCTACCTCGCTATCTCTTCTCTTCTTTGCTCTCTCTCAATCTCTTTCTCCTCCGCCTCCGACTCCAATCTCCCTTTCTCCCTCCGGGGCCAGTAAAAACAGATTAGTAGGTCAGAAGGGAGGAGGAGCGGAAAGGTGGAGGGGTGGAAGAGTGTAGGGGATGGAAGGAAGGAGGGGAGGGAGGGAATAGGCCTTACATTATGCTAACACAAGTAAACTGGACAATCTCTTAATGTCAATATCTGTGTACACTGGTATATGAGGTCAGCATTGGTGTTGAATCACCTGCTAATGCACTACACTCTTAGAAAAAAAGGTGTTATCTAGAACCTAAAAAGGTTATTCAGCTGTCCCCATAGGAGAACCCTTTGAAGAACCCTTTTTGGTTCCAAGTAGAACCCGTTGGGTTCCATGTAGAACCCTTTCCACAGAGCGTTCTACATGGAACCCAAAAGAGTTCTACCTGGAACCAAAAGGGGTTCTCCTATGGGGACAGTCAAATAACCAAGTGTAGCTTCTATTGTCAACCTGTTAACACTGAACAATCATGAAGACAGTTAGTCAGATAGCATATTGCATCTACAGTATATTGAATGGTCCTTACCTCCGACACACTGACAGACAAACACCAAAGACAAACACACATCATTGTCCTTTGTACAGAGACAATGGAAATGACTTCAGTGAGGTGAGGAGAGGTGAAGGGCAATAATAGAAAGACCCACCAGCCCTAGCCTGGCATCACTGTGTCCCTGAATAAATACACTTTCACAACCCATTTTCCTCTCTCTCTATCCCTCCCTTTCTGTCTCTCTCTATCCCTCTCTTTCCCTCTCTCTGTATCCCTCTCTCCCTCTCCCCACATCTCTCTCTTTCCATCTCTCCCTATCCCTCTCTCTTGACATTCTCTCTCTCTTTCCCTCTCTCTCTCTCCCTCTCTCTCTCTCCCTCTCTCTCTCTCCCTCTCTCTCTTTCCTTCTCTCCCTCCCTATCCATCTCTCTTTCCCTCTCTCTGTCCCTCTCTCCCTATCCCTCTCTCTTTCCATCCTCCCTAGCCCTCTCTCTGTCCCTCTCTCCCTATCCCTCTCTCTTCCCATCTCTCCCTAGCCCTCTCTCTGTCCCTCTCTCCCTATCCCTCTCTCTGTCCCTCTCTCCCTAGCCCTCTCTCTTCCATCTCTCCCCTAGCCCTCTCTCATATCCGTCTAAAGCAGAGCAGTGGTCTATGGCGCTACATCATAGAGGTATTACACACAGACCCGGGTTGGCCCAGCGTCGTCCGGTAAGGGGAGGGTTTGGGCCGGTGGGGCTTTACTTCGCTCATCGTGCCCTAGTGAATCCTTGTGACAGGCCGGGTGCCTGCAGGTTGACCCCGTCACCAGTTAACGGTGTTTTCTCCCAACACACTGGTGTGGCTGCCTTCCGGTTAAGCTGGCGGGTTAAGGAGCACGGTTAGGCGGGTCATGTTTCGGGGAGGACGCATGACTCCACCTTCACCTCTCCTGAGCCCGTTGGGGAGTTACAGCGATGAGACAAGATCGAAAATTGAGAGAGACCCACCCCTTCCTACTCACGCACAGTCCCACACAACACATTCAGGAGAGAGGGGAGAGAGGAGCGCGAGAGAAGAGAGAGAGAAGAGAGAGACAGGGAGGGGGAGAGAGAGAAGAGGGAGAGAGAGAGAGAGAGAGCGAGAGAGAGAGAGAGAGAGAGACAGGGCAGGGGGAGAAGAAGAGAGAGAGAGAGAGAGAGAGAGAGAGAGAGAGAGAGAGAGAGAGAGAGAGAGAGAGAGAGAGAGAGGGGGAGGGCGAGAGAGAGATAGAGAGAGAGGGGGGGGGGACAGACACCCCTCCTACTCACACAGTCCCACACAACACATTCAGAGAGAGCGAGAGAGCGAGAGAGAGACAGGGAGAGGGAGAGAGAGAGGGAGAGAGGGAGAGAAGAGGAGGGAGAGAGAACACCCCTCTACTCACACAGTCCACACAACACATTCGAGAGAGCGGAGAGAGAGATAAGAGAGAGAGAGAGAGAGAGAGATGTGCATGGTGCCCATTTACGGACAATAAGTGCCAGTTTATAGTCTGACTCTCTGTAGTGAGTTCTCTATAACCAGACCTATGGGCTCCATCAGACAGTCTGATAGCAGCAATACATCAACACAGAGTCAGGTAAAACCAACTGTACCACATAGACCAGGGTAGTAATCTTGTACTGAGAGAGGAGGCTTGATTACAGTAACCTGGTATGGGTCCTGATCCCAAAATGTTTCTACAGCTGCAACATCGAGTGCATCACTGCCTGGTACGGCAATTGCTCGGCCTCTGACCGCAAGCACTACAGAGTGTAGGCGTACGCCCAGTACATCACTGGGGCTGAGCTGCCTGCCATCCAGGAACCTCTACACCAGGCGGTGTCAGAGGAAGGTCCTAAAAATTGTCAAAGACCCGAGCCACACCAGTCATAGACTGTTTCTCTACTACCGTGCGGCAAGTGGTACCGGAGTGCCAAGTCTAGGACAAAAAGGCTTGCTCAAACAGTTTTTACCAACAAGCCATAAGACTCCTGAACAGGTAATCAAATGGCTACCCGGACTATTTGCATTGTGTACCCCCTCCCCCCACCCCTCTTTTACGCTGGCTACTCTCTGTTTCATCATATATGCATATCACCTTAACTATACATTTCATGTACAATACTTCCCGCCTCCACATTGGGCCGAACACCAGTGCTTCCCGCACATTGGCTAACCGGCTATCTGCCATTGGTGTCCCCACCCCACCAACCCTCTTTTAACGCTACTGCTACTCCTCTCTGTCATCATATATGCATAGTCACTTTACCATATCTACATGTACATACTATCTCAATCAGCCTGACTAAAACGCTGTCTTTTAATAGCCTCCGCTACTTGTATATAGCCTCGCTACTGTAAAAGCCTCGCTGCTAGTACTTATAAAGCCTCGCTACTGTTATTTTTCACTGTCTTTTTACTGTTGTTTTATTTCTTTACTTACCTATTGTTCACCTAAATGCTTTTTTTTGCACTATTGGTTAGAACTGTAAGTAAGCATTTCGACTGTAAGGTCTACTAACACACTGTTGTATTTCGGTGCACGTGACAAATAACTTTGATTTGATCTGTACTGAAAAAAGGAGGGTTGATTACCTAACGAGAGCATTGTACTGAGAGGAGGAGGAGGGTTATTACCTAACCTGACATCTGTACTGAGAGGAGGAGGAGGTTGATTACCTAACCTGACATTCTGTAACTGAGAGGAGGAGGAGGGTTGATTACCTAACCAGACATCTGTACTGAAGGGGGAGGAAGGGTTTGATATTCCTAACCAGACATCTGCCTTCTCCGAGACCAGGACAGAGATTACTCACCTCCGAAACTGGACAAAGATTTTGTCTTTAAATGGTCCACGAGATCGACGCAAAGGATATACTGCTTCTCCCGGAGCCGAGCCAAATCCCCATCATTCGCAGTGAAGAAAGATGGAAAATACAGGGGGTGAGGATCGGGGGAGCCTTGTGAGAATTCTTTGCGAGTGTGGTAAAGCCCGCTTTTTACCATCATGTCTGTTGGCGACTGCAATCCCTCCCTGGAGATAATAACTGATGACCTCTTGTTTCGAGGATTATTCCAGCACGGGAACGAACTATTAAACACATGGAGTAAGTGAATCTCTTCTTAGATTTTTCGCGATATTCCGCCCTGGCACGAGCGTGACTGTGTGCGTACCGGGAGCTATCCCTGACAGGACTTCTGTAAGCGACAGATGAAGCCACGGAATGTATGAAATATGACGACGAGATGCGGGGAGGCTGGCGCCTGGGGTTCTTGTTTTCCGCGCATCGGCAGGAACAGAACATTGACGTCTGGTAAAAATGAGGGGGGGGGGGGGGGGGGGGGGGGGTTGGGGGGGGCGGGGGCGGGTGTGAGATATATATTTTGGTCATAACAATATACAGCATAGTAGAGGAGTGGGTTGTGCGATGTCTAATGTTAAAGAAGTCTCGAGGTATTGCTCGCCTGAGGTAGAGTATCGCATGATAAACTGTAGACCACACTATCAACCAAGAGAGTTTTCATATTAATCGTAGCCGTCGATTTACCACCTCGAGCTGTATAATGTCATTAGCAAACAAGAAAATGCTCATCCAGAATTGTTTACAAATGACCACCATGATTCCTGTCCCCAAGAACTCTAATGACTACCACCCTGTAGCACTCACATCTGTCATCAGGAAGTGCTTTGAGAGGCTGGTTATGGACACATTAACTGCACCATCTCAGACACCCTAGACCCTGCCAGAACAACAACCTCTCCCTCAACGTCAGTAAGACCAAGGAGCTGATCGTGGACTACAGCGTCCCCCATCCACATCGACAGAGCTGCAGTGGAGCAGGTAGACAGCTTCAAGTTCCTCGGTGTTCAAATCACTAACAACTTAAAATTGTCCAAATACGCAGAAACCGTGACAGTGCGTCTTCCCCCTCAGGAGGTTGAAAAGGTTTGGCTTGGGCCCTCAAATCCTCAAAAAGTTCTACAGTTATACCACTGAGAGCATCTTGACTGGCTGCATCACCGCTTGGTATGGTAATAACACCGCCCTCGATCACATGGCACTACAGAGTGTGGTGCGGAAAGCCCAGTACATCACTGGGGCTGAGATCCCTGCCTCATCCAGGACCTCTATATCAGCCTGTGTGAAAGGAAGACCTGGAAAATCATCAAAGACTCCAACCACCCAAGCCATAGACTGTTCTCTCTGCTTCCGCATGGCAAGCTGTACCGGTGCATCAAGTCTGACACCAACAGGCTCCTGAACAACTTCTATCCCCAAGTAATAAGACTGATAAACAGCTAACAAAAGTGACTATATGGACTGCCTTGGGTTGACCTTGTCTTTATTGAACTTTTAGTTTTGCAATGTCTCTCTACACACTCACACATACACTCACTCCATCATCTGCACACATAATATGCACATACATTTATACTGACTCTACACATCTGCACACCCAATCACATACAAGCTGCTGCTACTCTGTTTATCTTATATCCTGTCGCCTAGTAACCTTAACCCTTTACATATCTACCTCCATCACTCCAGTATCCCTGCACATGTCAAAAAAATATGGTCGTGAAACTGACCTATATAGTATGTTGTTATTAGTATAGTAGTATGTTCATATTTCTCATCTGTTCTTTAATGGGCGGTTCCTTTCCTATTCCCAGGAGAACATTATTATACAAAGAATCAACAGAATATTCCACCCTACGGAATCCAAAGCATTCTGTTAATGCCAGCTTCATTCTGTTCTCCTCTGCTGTGTTCTATTCTTTCAGTTCTACAAGCTAATAATAGAAAGGGTTTACAGGTGGGCCTCGGTCATGAATAGCTACAGTTCTGTTATTTTAGCCAGCTTCCTGTACAGTACTGTTTTCTGTAGAGAGACGCCCCTAGCCCTTTACACTGTTTAAACTATGTTGGCCTGAGTTGAACTGTACACCGCATGTTATCAAACAACACAGAGAGAAGACATGGGATGATAGCAGCGAACATGGAATCCTCTGTCTGTGAAGACTGCTTTGCCTCAGCTGATATGATAGACTACTTTATAGTCTACTTAGAAATTCTACTATGCACTTGATAAAAGCTCTTTCAACCCTTTGTCTCTTATCTCTGTCTCTCCCTCGCCCCACTCTCTCTCTTTCTCTCACCCCACTCTCTCTCTCTCCCTCACCCCACTCTCTCCCACCATTCTCTCCCTCACCCCCCTCTCTCTCTTTATCTCTCTCTCCCTCACACCACTCTCTCTCTCTCACCATTCTCTCTTCCTCACCCCCCTCTCTCTCTCTCCACTCTCTCTCCCTCACCCCTCTCTTTCTCCCTCCCTCCCTCACCCCACTCTCTCTCRCWCCARRCTCTCTCCCWCGCCKRRCWCRCRRTCTCTCTRTSGCTTTCTCTCTCTCCCATATCCGTCTCCCTAACCGCACTCTCTCTCCCTCTCCACATTCTCTCTCTTTCGCTTTCTCTCCCTCACACCTCTCTCTCTCCCTGCCCCTCACCCCCTCTCTCTCTCCTCCAACCCCCACCCCTCTCTCCCTCATCCTCTCTCTTGCTCGCTCTCACTTTCCCTCGCCCCCTCTCTCTCCCAGGGGGGACAAGTGGATGGAGGACAGAAGCACAGTTGAGGGACACAGGTGGGAAGATACACAACAAAGGTACGGGGGATGAAGAGAAAGGGGGTCAGGGTTGAAGGGTAACAGGACAGTTAAGGGGGACAGGTGGAGGTAAAATGGGGGGACAGGTGAAGGGGTACTGTAGAGGGGGTACACAGAGAGATACAAAACAGGGGGACAGGGGACAGACACATAGGGTATCAGAAGTATTCACCCCCTTGGATTTCTTCATTTTATTGTGTTACAAAGTGGAATAATTGTCATTTATTGTCAACAATTTATACAAAATAGTGGAAGAAAAATATATATTTTTTTAAAGATGAATGAAAAATAAATCACCAATATACCTTAATTAGAATCACCTTCGGCAGCGGTTCCACCTGTGATTCTTCTTGGGTACATCTCCAAGAGCTTTGCACACCTGGACTGTGAAATATTTGCCCATTTTTCTTTTCAAAATTCTTCAAGCTCTGTCAAGGCATTGGGGATGGGGATCATAGCTAGACAGCAATGTTCAAGTCTTGCCATAGATTGTCAAGCAGATGTAAGTTAAAACTGTAATTTGGCCATTCAGGAACATTCACTGTCGTCTTGGTAAGCACCTCCAGTGTAGATTTGGCCTTGTGTTGTAGATTATTGTCCTGGTGAAAGGTGAATTCCTCTACCAGCGTCTGGTGTAAAGCAGACTGAACCAGGTTTTCCTCTTAACTCAATCTTGTTACTTTTTATCCTGAAAAACTCCCCAGTCTTTGTCAATGTGAAGCATACCCATACCATGATGCAGCCACCACCACGCCTGAAAATAAGGCAGTTACTCAGTGTTGTGTTGGATTTGCCCCAAACATAAGGCTTTGCATTTAGGCCAAGAAGTGGCTTCCTTTGCTGTGTTTTTTTGCAGTATAACTTTACCTTGTTGCATACTGGATGCATGTTTTGTGATATTTTTATTTTGTATATTTGTATTCTTCTTTTACTCTGTCAATGCATTCGGAAAGTATTCAGACCCCTTGACTTGTCTACATTTTGTTACCTTACAGCCTTATTCTAAAATAGATTTAAAAAAACATTTCTCTCGTCAATCTACACACAATAATCCATAATGACAAAACAAAAACAGGTTTCTATACATTTTTGCACATTTATAAAAAAGATCAAACTGAAATATTTTATTTACATAATAATTCAGACCCTTTATTCAGTACTTTGTTGAAGCAGCTTTGGCAGCGATTACAGCCTCGAGTCTTCTTGAGTATGATGCTACAAGCTTGGCACACCTGCATTTGGGGAGTTTCTCCCATTATTCTCTGCAGATCCTCTCAAACTCTGTCAGGTTGGATGGGGAGCGTCGCTGAACAGCTATTTTCAGGTCTCTCTAGAGATGTTCGATCAGGTTCAAGTCCGGGCTCTGGCTGGGCCACTCAAGGACATTCAGGGACTTGTCCGAAAGCCACTCCTGCGTTGTCTTGGCTGTGTGCTTAGGGTCATTGTCCTGTTGGAAGGGTAACCTTCGCCCCAGTCTGAAGTCCTGACTGCTCTGGAGCAGGTGTTCATCAAGGATCTCTCTGTACTTTACTTTGATCTTGGTTTCATCAGACCAGAGAATCGTGTTTCTCATGGTCTGAGAGTCCTTTAGGTGCCTTTTGGCAAACTCCAAGTTTTTTTTTTATTATTTCACCTTTATTTAACCAGGTAGGCTAGTTGAGAACAAGTTCTCATTTCCAACTGCGACCTGGCCAAGATAAAGCAAAGCAGTGCGACACAAACAACAACACAGAGTTACACATGGATAAACAAGCACGTACAGTCATATAACACAATAGAAAAAAGAAAGTCTATATACAGTGTGTGCAATGGCGTGAGGAGGTAAGGCAATAAAAATAGGCCATAGTAGCAAAGTAATTACAAATTTAGCAAATTAAACACTGGGATGTGATAGATGGCAGATGAGTAGATGTGCAAGTGCAAGTAGAGATACTGGTGTGCAAAAGAGCAGAAAAGTAAATAAAAACAATATGGGGATGAGGTAGTAGATATGGATGGGCTATTTACAGTGGGCTGTGTACAGCTGCAGCATCATTTAACTGCCTCAGATAGCTGATGTTTAAAAGTTAGTACAGCTGCGTGTGATCGGTTAGCTGCTCAAATAGTTGATTGTTTAAAAGTTAGTAAAGCTGCTTGTGATCGTTAGGCTGCAGATAGCTGATGTTAAAAAGTTAGTACAGCTACAGCGATCGGTTAGCTGCTCAGATAGCTGATGTTTAAAGTTAGTACAGCTGCGGCGATCGGTTTAGCTGCTCAGATAGCTGATGTTTAAAGTTAGTACAGCTGCAGCAGTCGGTTAGCTGCTCAGATAGCTGATGTTTAAAGTTAGTACAGCTGCAGCGATCGTTAGCTGCTCAGATAGCTGATGTTTAAAGTTAGTAAGCTGCAGCGATCGGTTAGCTGCTCAGATAGCTGATGTTAAAGTTAGTACACGCTACAGCGATCGGTTAGCTGCTCAGATAGCTGATGTTTAAAGTTAGTACAGCTGCAGCGATCGGTTAGCTGCTCAGATAGCTGATGTTTAAAGTTAGTACAGCTGCAGCGATCGGTTAGCTGCTCAGATAGCTGATGTTTAAAGTTAGTACAGCTGATGTGATTCGGTTAGCTGCGTCAAGATAGCTGATGTTTAAAAGTTAGTACAGCTGCTGTGATCGGTTAGCTGCTCAGATAGCTGATGTTTAAAGATTAGTACAGCTAACGCGTCGGCTACTTGCTGCTCAGATAGCTGATGTTTAGTTAGTACAGCTGCAGGATCGGTTAGCTGCTCCAGATAGCTGTGTTTAAAGTTTAGACACGCTGCAGCGATCGGTTAGCTGCTCAGATAGCTGATGTTTAAAGTTAGTACAGCTACAGCGATCGGTTAGCTGCTCAGGATAGCTGAATGTTTAAAAGTTAGTAAAGCTGCTGATGATCGGTTAAGCTGGCTCAGATAGCTGATTGTTTAAGAGCAGTTAGTACAACAGCTCAGCGATCGGTTAGCTGCTCAGATAGCTGATGTTAATAGAGTTAGTTACAGGCGGGCCTAAACAGCGATCGGTGTTTAGCTGCTCAGATAGCTGATGTTTAAAGTTAGTAAACAGCTCTGTCATCGTGTTAGCTGCTCAGATAGCTGATGTTTAAAGTTAGTACAGCTACAGCGATCGGTTAGCTGCTCGAGATAGCTGATGTTAAAGTTAGTTACAGCTGCAGCGATCGTGTTTAGCTGCTCAGATAGCTGATGTTTAAAGTTAGTACAGCTCAGCGATCTTGTAGCTGCTCAGATAGCTGATGTTTAAAGTTAGTACAGCTGCTGGATCGGTTAGCTGCTCAGATAGCTGATTGTTAAGAGTTAGTACAAGCTGCAGCGAGTCGGGTTAGCTGCTCAGATAGCTGATGTTTAAAGTTAGTACAGCTGCAGCGATCGGTTAGCTGCTCAGATAGCTGATGTTTAAAGTTAGTGAGGGAAATATAAAGCTTCAGCGATTTTTCCAATTCGTTCCAGTCAGCAGAGAACTGGAAGGAAAGGAGGCCAAAGGAGGTGTTGGTTTTGGGGATGACCAATGAGATATACCTGCTGGAGTGCGTGCTACGGGTGGGTGTTGTTATCGTGACCAGTGAGCTGAGATAAGGTGGAGCTTTACCTAGCATAGACTTATAGATGACCTGGAGCCAGTGGGTCTGGCGACGAATATGTAGCGAGGGCCAGCCGACTAGAGCATACAGGTGGTGGGTGGTATAAGGGGCTTTGGTAACAGAACAGATGGCTCTGTGATACACTACATCCAGTTTGCTGAGTAGAGTATTGGAAGCTATTTTGTAGATGACATCGCCGAAGTCGAGGATCGGTAGGATAGTCAGTTTTACTTGGGTAAGTTTGGCGGCGTGAGTGAAGGAGGGTTTGTTGTGAAATAGAAAGCCGATTCTAGATTTGATTTTGGATTGGAGATGGGCCGTCATGTGCCTTTTACTGAAGAGTGGCTTCTGTCTGGCCACTCTACCATAAAGACCTAATTGGTGGAGTGCTGCAGAGATTGATGTCCTTCTGTAATGTTCTTCCATCTCCACAGAGGAAACTCTGGAGCTCTGTCAGAGTGACCATTGGGTTCTTGGTCACCTCCCTGACCAAGGCCCTTTTCCTCCGATTGCTCAATTTGGCTCAATTTGACTCTAGGAAGAGTCTTGATGGTTCTAAACTTCTTCCATTTAAGAATGATGGAGGTCTCTGTGTTCTTGGGGACCTTCAATGCTGCATAAATGTTTTGGTACCCTTCCCCAGATCTGTGCCTCTACACAATCCTTTCTCGGATCTCTACATACGGACAATTCCTTCGACCTCATGGCTTGGTTTTTGCTCTGACATGCACTGTCAACTGTGGGACCTTATATAGACAGATGTGTGTCTTTCCAAATCATGTCCAATCAATTGAATTTACCCCAGGTGGACTCCAATCAAGTTGTAGAAACATCTCAAGGATGATCAATGGAAACAGGATGCACCTGAGCTCAATTTTGAGTCTCATAGCAAAAGGTCTGAATACTTATGTAAATAAGGTATTTCTGTTTTTTATTTGTAATAAATTTGCTTAAATTTCAACAACAAACAATTGCTTTGTCATGATGGGGTATTGTGATGTCATTATGGGGTATTGTGATGTCATGATGGGGTATTGTGTGTAGATTGATGAGGACATTTTGATTTAATCCATTTTAGAATAAGGCTGTAGGGTAAAAGTCAAGGGGTCTGAATACTTTCCAAATGCACTATTTTGGAGTCACTTTGATGCTGTCGATCCAGCCTCAGTTTTCCCAGACCATTGAAACGGAAGGGAAGGATAGAAGGATGGAGCTCAGAAGGATTGTCCTGTCGTCACAACCTTTTTATTATGGATTTCTCTTCTCTTTCCCATTAGAACTTTATGTTTTTACTTCCGTATTATCAGAACTGCGTTATAGTGTTATATTCTGTGCTGTTCCATAGGCAGACTGACTCCACTCATCATGGCTCTGATTAAATGGAGGTAAATAAATACATAGAAAGTGTTTATTTATTTGCACACACACACACACCACACACACGCTCATACACCACACACTCACACACACACACGCTCATACACCACACACACACACACCACACACAC
>NW_019943975.1:59636-68574 GCF_002910315.2 Salvelinus sp. IW2-2015 | reverse complement strand
GCCCGCCACTCTCGTACCCACCAAACTCTACCCCAGTCCCATACCCTGAGGTCTGCTTCAGCTTAGCAATTGGTGCTGCTCATACGTTTGCATGGCCCTGTTAACCGTTAGCACGTCACTGTCACCTACATACAATACAGTGACTGGTCTTCTCTCACTACACCCACCCTGGGCCACATAAGAGATCATGTGACCTTCCTTGTATCAAATCAAATCAAGCTTTATTTATACAGCACATTTCAGACAACGCAATGTCCTCACAGGAAAGAAAACAAGGAAAAAATATGAAAATAAAAGCTGAAATATTTAATACCAAACAAACAAAGATAAAAAACAAAAGAATGACAAACACTGACTAAAAAGCACCATGAGGAAAAGCAAGCTAAAAATGTGTTTTAAGATCTCTTTGAAATATGTCCAGAGTTTCCCCCCAAAGGTTCTCTGCAGGCTATTCCAGAGGCTGGGCATAGTAACTAAAATAATGCCTCTCCATGCCTCTTGTCCTGGGCTGGGGCATAGTAACTAAAAAATGCCTCTTGGTCCTAGACTTTGTTAAAAGGTTAGAAGAAAAGTTTATGTGGCCTTACTGCTATTAGCACATACAAACGTACTGAAAACAGATTCACTACATGGAACAGATAGTCCCACCCCCACCCCCCCCACCCCCCACCCCCCCAAAACATCTAAAGGAAGGTTTCTATCCTATATGAGACTATAAAGACTACGAGAAGACAGACTACTTTCATTGTACTTAACCTTATTTTACATGTACCTAGTTTGAATTATCCCCCTCTTTGGCAAACCCTCCCAAACCAAGCCCACCCCCCAAACTATTATATCAGTGTTTGAGTACTGTGCCCATACCATTTTTTCAACTCGGTACCGGGCGGGATTGGGGAAGAAGAACCATTTTCCAATCGCACAACGAGGACTTGTTTGGAGATATAAGACTAGGAAACATCGATACATTTTTACATGTATTTAAACCCTTATTTTTGGCACTAAACAGACTCCATATACAGTATACTTCCATACATTTTTTCAACTGGTACCGGGGGACCTTCAGACGAGACTTGTGAGGCCTGTGGGCGTCCTAGAGCAAAACAATGTGCGTGTTCATGAGAGTCTCACCTTTCTACAGAGGGGTCATATTAGTGTGTAGCCCAAACAGTTCGGACGCTACAGGCAGAAGATCGGCTGTACCGACTTTAGACGAGGCCCAAGTCGCTTGGCGTAGAGCAAAAGGGAGAACACCAACGTGTTCGTGAGATTCTCATCTTTCCATAGAGGGGTCATACTAGTTTGTAGGCCAAATCGTTCAGGACGCTACAGATGATTTTGTGAGAAGACTGATCTTCGAGATGCCTCATGGTCTGACAAACATCGCTCTAGCGAACAGCTTCTACCCCCAAGCCATAAGACCGCTAAATATTTAGTTAAACAGATAACCAATAGCTACCCGGACTATCTGCACTAACTCTTTTGTCTCATGACATACGCTGCTGTTACTGTTTATTATCTATCCTGTTGCCTAGTCACTTTATCCTTACCTATATGTACATATCTACCTCAATTACCTCGTAGCCCTGTACATCAAATCAAATGTATTTATATAGCCCTTCTTACATCAGCTGATATCTCAAAGTGCTGTACAGAAACCCAGCCTAAAACCCCAAACAGCAATGCAGGTGTAGAAGCACGGTGGCTAGGAAAAACTCCCTAGAAAGGCAGTAACCTAGGAAGAAACCTAGAGAGGAACCAGGCTATGAGGGGTGGCCAGTACTCTTCTGGCTGTCCCGGGTGGAGATTACATAAACTCAGTACTGGTACCCCGTGTACATAGCCAAGTTATTTTTACTCAATGTGTATTTATTCCTCTCTCTGCATTGTTGGGAAGGGCCCATAAGTCAGATGTATTCTTTGTTGTTGACTCTTATTGTTCCCACATACTAGTGCTATTTAACACTGTCAATTATAGAAATAGGTGTATGTGTCCTTTTTTTAAATTATTTAACCAGGCAAGTCAGTTAAGAACAAATTCTTATTTACAATGACAGCCTAGGAACAGTGGGTTAACTGCCTTGTTCAGGGGCAGAACGACAGATTTTTACCTTATCAGCTCGGGGATTCGATCTAGCAACCCTTTGGTTACTGGCCCAACGCTCTAACCACTAGGCTACCTGCCACCCCTCTCCTTTCACACATATGGACCCAGAACTTAATCGAGCATCTGACCAATTACACAAGACTTTAGTTCTGGGTTAAGCGAGATTAACACAGACGATGATCTATAGAGTGAAGAGAAAACATGTAAGAACGATGGGAGGGAAATAGAGAGGGAGGGAAAGAGAGAGAGAGAAAGGTGTGCCTGTTTTAGCTCTCTCTCTCTCTCTCTCCCCCTCTCTCTCCCCCTCCCTCCCTCTCTCCCRCTCCCCCTCCCRCCCRCCCTCTCTCTCTCTCCCCCTCCCTCCCRCCCTCTCTCTCTCTCTCTCTCTGAAAGAGAAGAGATGGAATCACAAAGGAGGATATCATTTTACTCCCTCTGTCGCTCTCGTTTGCATTATCTCTGCTCTCTTCCCTTCACTCTTGCCCCCCCCCCTTCTCTCTCTAAGTAAATGAATAATAATGTGTAAATTATCCAGATTGACTACCTGCTAACAGCACTGTTTATACTGACATAAGTCCAAGTCATCACATCATATAGAAACCAGGGAATCTGTGTATACACCTTACTCTATATTCACTCTGACCTCATTAAACCAAGCAGCAGCACAGCATCCAGTGAAGGGAACTCATTCAGATCACAGCTCTATTCCAGTAGCGCAGGACTCTCCAAACCTGTTCCTGGCGAGCTACCCTCCTGTAGGTGTTCAATCCAATCCTAGTTGTAACTAACCTGATTCATCTTATCAACCAGCTAATTATTAGAATCATGTGCGCAGGATGGTAGCGCTCCAGACCCCTGCAGTAGAGTGAAAGATGTAGGTTCTAGAGTCTGGAACCTTGTGATAGGCCATTGTTTATCTCAGTATTCTACTCTAGTCTGCATCTCAGTGCCTTGTCACTCCAGGCTTTATCACAACCGGCTGTGATTGGGAGTTCCATAGGGCAGCTCACAATTGGCCCAGTGTCGTCTGGGTTTGGCCGGGGTAGGCCGTCATTGTAAATAAGAATTTGTTCTTAACTGACTTGCCTGGTTAAATAAAGGATAAATAAAATATAAAGAAAGCCCAGGGTTCCAACTTCAACAGCAACGCGTTCTAACGTTCTAATGGGTTCTAACAGTCTAACTGGTTCCAAAGAGAAGAGCATCTACAACAGGGATGAGAAACTACCGTCAGACTAGAGTAGTCAAACCCTGATCTAGTGATCTATAGACTAGAGTAGTCCAACCCTGATCTATAGAGCCAAAAAGCAACATCATTCCACATCAGCAGAGCAGGGATTCTGGGTCAATCTGCCTGCCTGCAACCCTCCTCTCCTCCCCCCAGCCTCATCTGTCTATTAGGTGGGAGGTGGGGGAGGGAGATGAGCATTAAATTAGCAATCATTTCACATGGCAGGCAGGCAGGCAGGCAGGCAGGCAGACAGACAGAGTCAGAGTCTAGGGCTGTGATCCCAAAAGGCACTCTATTCCCTTTATAGTCCACTACTATACACCAGGACACTATACAACCTGCTCTTTATAGTCCACTACTATACACCAGGACCCTAATATCCCACACTTTACACCAGGACACTATACAACCTGCTCTTTATAGTCCACTACTATACACCAGGACCCTAATACAAACCTGCTCTTTATAGTCCACTACTATACACCAGGACCCTATACAGCCTGCTCTTTATAGTCCACTACTATACACCAGGACCCTATACAGCATGCTCTTTATAGTCCACTACTATACAACCAGACCCTATACAGCCTGCTCTTTATAGTCCACTACTACACCAGGACCCTATACAGCCTGCTCTTTATAGTCCACTACTTAACACCAGGACCCTATACAGCCTGCTCTTATAGTTCCACTACTATACACCAGGAACCTATACAGCCTGCTCTTTATAGTCCACTACTATACACCAGGACCCTATACAGCCTGCTCTTTATAGCCACTACATACACCAGACCTATACAGCCTGCTCTTTATAGTCCACTACTATACACCAGGACCCTATACAGCCTGCTCTTATAGTCCACTACTATACAACCAGGACCTATACAACCTGCTCTTTATAGTCCACTACTATACACCAGGATCCTATACAGCCTGCTCTTTATAGTCCACTACTATACACCAGGACCCTATACAGGCTGCTCTTTTATAGTCCACTACTATACACCAGACCCTATACAGCCTGCTCATAGTCCACTACTATACACCAGGATCCTATACAGCCTGCTCTTATAGTCCACTACTATACACCAGGACCCTATACAGCCTGCTCTTTATATCCACTACTATACACCAGGACCCTATACAGCCTGCACTTTATAGTCCACTACTATACACCAGGACCCTATACAGCCTGCTCTTATAGTCCACTACTATACACCAGGATCTATACAGCCTGCTTTATAGTCCACTACAATACACCAGGACCCTATACAACTGCTCTTAATAGTCCACTACAATACACCAGGACCCTATACAGCCTGCTCTTATAGTCCACTACTATACACCAGGACCCATTACAGCCTGCTCTTATATCCACTACTATACACCAGGACCCTATACAGCCTGCTCTTATAGTCCACTACTAACACCAATCCTATACAGCCTGCTCTTTATAGTCCCACTACATACACCAGACCCTATACAGCCTGCTCTTATAGTCCACTACTATACACCAGGACCCTATACAGCCTGCTCTTATAGTCCACTACTATACACCAGGACCCTATACAGCCTGCTCTTTATAGTCCACTACTATACACCAGGATCCTATACAGCCTGCTCTTTATAGTCCACTACTATACACCAGGATCTCATATACAGCCTGCTCTTTATCGTCCACTACATACACCAGGACCCTATAACAACCTCTCTTAATAGTCCACTACAATACCACCAGGACCCTATACAGCCTGCTCTTTTATAGTCCACTACTATACACTAAGACCCTATACAGCCTGCTCTTTATAGTCCACTACTATACACTAAGACCCTATACAGCCTGCTCTTTATAGTCCACACTATACACCAGGATCCTATACAGCCTGCTCTTTATATCCACTACAATACACCAGGACCCTATACAAGCCTGCTTCTTATAGTCCACTACTATACACCAGGACCCTATACAGCCTGCTCTTTTATAGTCCACTACTATTCAACCAGGATCCTATACAGCCTGCTCTTTAGTCCACACTATACACCAGGACCCTATACACCTGCTCTTATAGTCCACACTATACACCAGGACCTATACAGCCTGCTCTTTATAGTCCACTACAACACCAGGACCTATACAGCCTCCTTATATCACTACTATACACACAACCCTATACAGCCTGCTCTTTATAGTCAATTTAAGAACAAATTCGATTACAATGACAGCCTACCGGAACAGCCTTGTTCACGGGCAGAAGGACAGATTTTACCTTGTCAGCTTAGAGGATTCAATCCAGCAAACCTTTTGGTTACGGCCCACGCGCTCTAACCCACTAGGCTAACCTTGCGCCCACATACAGCAGGAGACGCAATACAAGGACATTGTACATTTGTTAGTGAATGGAAAATCACCACACTGAACACATAAACAAGACGACCGCAACATACTGAACACATAAACAACAACCGACCAACATATAAAACCATAAACACACCGTACCAACATACTGAACACAAACAACCACGACCAAGCCATACTGAACACAAACAACACTGACCAACATACTAACACAACAACACTGAACAACACACTGAACACATAAACAACCACCACAACAAACTGAACACATAAACAAACACCGACCAAACATACTGAAACACAACCACACTGACCAATCTACATAGCTAGAACACGAAAACACTGAACCAACACTAAAACACATAAACACAACACTGACAACAGAACACATGAACACTATAAACAACACCGACCAACATACTGTGAACACACAACAACAACACCGACCAACATACTGAACACATAACAACACCGACCAACATACTGAACACAAAACAACACTGAACAACACACTGAACACATCTACATAACAACACCCGACCAAACCATACCTCGAAACACATAAACACAACACCGATACCAACATACTGAACCAAACTATAAACCAAACAACACTGACCAACATACTGAACACATAAACAAAAGCAGGGAGACAGAAATAGACACACACTCAGAGACCACCAACAAGGCATGAATAGATCATTACACACTCAGAGACCACCAACAAGGCATGAATAGATCAAAAATGCTTGCACCAAAGCAGAATCTAGGAAGTTCATATTACACACACACACACACACAAACACACGCTCTAACACAGAGAAAGAGTCCCAGAGGCTAGAGAGGCTAGGTTCAGATTGCCTGTCTGTCCTGCTCTAGACTCAAGGTCAGAGACATGGAACTGCAGCAAGGAATGATGTACACACACACACACACACACACTCATGTGCACTAGCAAACCCACCACGATCAGTAAACAGACTACTAGCTGCTAATGTCTACAGTAGCATAACTCTATATTATCCGTGTTAACTTTCAGGAGCATTTTAATTGGCCACTGTCCTTATTGACTGGCGTCCATATATCCTGCACATACACACACCACACACACACACGCACGCGCTTGTGGATTGGCTGGCTGAGTGATAGCACATCTCTCTCATCTCCCTAACACAGAAACACGTGGTCAGATAATCACACTTATCAGCCTGAAAGACCAGCTGTGCGATAGTCACACACACACACACACGTTATCTGCCTGTGGGTCCAGTTGCGCTACAGTCTATCACATTAACACACGCACCCACACATCTGACCCGTAATGACCCTGTGTGTTTTTATCTCTGCTTGTCTGTCTGCCTCCCCAGGGGGTAGAGTAGAGCTAGCCTAGCCTTCCTGTAGAACTGTCTGTGTAGAGATGTAGAGCTAGCCTAGCCTTCCTGTAGAACTGTCTGTGTAGAGGTGTAGAGCTAGCCTAGCCTTCCTGTAGATCTGTCTGTGTAGGGTAGGAGCTTAGGCCTAGCTTCCTGTAGAATCTGTCTGGTTAGAGTGTAAGAGCTAGCCTAGCCTTCCTGTAGAACTGTCTGTGTAGAGATGTAAGCGCTAGCCTAGCCTTCCTAGTACATCTGTATGTGTAGAGATGCAGAGCTAGCCTAGCTTCTGTAGGTCTGAGTCCTGTTGTAGAGATGTAGAGCTAGCCTAGCCTTCCTGTAGATCTGTCTGTGTAGAGGTAGAGCTAGCCTAAGCCTTCCTGTAGATCTGTCTGTGTTTAGATAGTAGTTAGAGCTAGCTAGCTTCCTGTAGATCTGTCTGTGTAGAGGTGTAGAGCTAGCCTAGCCCTTCCTGTAGATCTGTCTTGTGTAGAGGTGTAGAGCTAGCCTAGCCTTCCTGTAGATCTGTCTGTGTAGAGGTGTGTACCTAGTTGCCTGTAGAATCTGTCTGTGTAGAGGTGTAGGAGCTAGCCTAGCCTTCCTGTAGATTGTAGAGCTAGCCTAGCTTCCTGTAACATATGTCTTGTGTAGAGGTGTAGAGCTAGCCTAGCCTTCCTGTACATCTGTCTGTGTAGAGGTGTAGAGCTAGCTTAGCCTTCTGTATATCTGTCTGTGTAGAGATGTAGAGCTAGCCTAGCCTTCCTGTACATTTGTCTGTGTAGAGGTGTACTACATTATTATTAGCATCCCTCCTGTCTACAGACACAGCAGACACTCCACATTTCAGCCCTCAGCTTGAAATAGCACACAGTCATTAAACAGATCGTACACACAACTGGGTTCATACAAACATTGTCTCACAGTCGGTCGCATCAGCTGAGATAGTCAAATATGAGCCATATTCCAAAGCAAACAGCAATTCAAAACCTACATGTAGGTGTTGGCTATGAACCAGTATTACAGTACTATTTTCTGATCGGATGTTGGCGTTTTAATCCGAGTGTATCATATTGACATTATATTCACACCAAACCACACATACATACACAGTAACCCTGTAGTTTTGTTAATAGTAACAAAGAGCTAGCTCATTCAGCCTGGTGTCATTCTGCTGCCAGACTACAGCTTTAACATGAGAGACGGGGGGGGGGTGGGGGAAGAGAGGAGAGACGGGGGGATGAGGGGGGAGAGACAGGGAGATGAGGGGGGAAGAGACAGGGGGATGGGGGGGAAGAGAGGAGAGACAGGGGGATGGGGGGGGAAGAGAGGAGAGACAGGGGGATGAGGGTGGGAAGAGAGGAGAGCACAGGGGGACGAGGGGGAAAGAGAGGAACAGAGGGGGAGGAGGGGGGAAGAGAGGAGAGACAGGGGGAGGAGGGGGAAGAGAGGGGAGGAGTGGGGGAGGGGGGAAGAGAG
Source organism: Salvelinus sp. IW2-2015 (assembly GCF_002910315.2). Classification (NCBI taxonomy): domain Eukaryota; kingdom Metazoa; phylum Chordata; class Actinopteri; order Salmoniformes; family Salmonidae; genus Salvelinus; species Salvelinus sp. IW2-2015. Next base: position 60,034 of record NW_019943975.1, on the reverse strand, counting down.
GGAGGAGGGGGGAGAGGGGGAAGAGAGGGGGAAGAGAGAAGAGACCGGGGGATGGAGGGGGGAAGAGCAGGGGGAAGAGAGGAGAGAGAGGAGAGACAGGGGGACGAGGGAAAGAGAGGAGAGCGCAGGGGGACGAGGGGGAGAGAGGAGAGACAGGGGAGGAGGGGGGAAGAGAGAAGAGAGAGGGGGAAGAGAGGGGAGGAGGGGGGACGAGAGAGGAGAGACAGGGGGACGGGTGAGAAGAGAGAGGAAAGCAGGGGGACGGTGTTAGGGGGAAAGAGAGGAGAGGACGGAGGGCTGGAAAGGGAAGGAGAGACAGAGGAGAGAGAGAGGAGAGACAGGGGAGGAGGGGGAAAGAGAGGAGCAGACAGGGGAGAGGTAGGGAAAGGAGAGGAGAG
>NW_019943975.1:56883-58088 GCF_002910315.2 Salvelinus sp. IW2-2015 | reverse complement strand
CGTTGGGCCACTAGCCTAGCGGTTAAGAGCGTTGGGTAACTAGCCTAGCGGTTAAGAGCGTTGGGCCACTAGCCTAGCGGTTAAGAGCGATGTCACTCTGGATAAGAATGTCTGCTAAATTACTAAAATGGTCACGTGGGAACATTTTGCCGGTCCCCACAAGCAAAAAGTCTGGTTGGGAAAATAGGATTTTGAATAGGAATCAATTGTTTGGTCCCCACAAGGATATTAAAACAAACGTGTGTGTGTGTGTGTGCGCGCGTGCGCGTGCGTGTGCGTGTGCGTGTGTGTGTAGCCAGGCCAGAGTGTGTGTATTGTGTAAGGCCAGGTCATCCTGGGCCATTCTTGGGCCAAAGAGGGCCGGGTCAGTCCGGCACTGTGCAAGAGTTACCCGTTCAAGCTTGAAGGAGTGGAGTGTGTGTGAGAGAGAGAGAAAGCGAGCGAGCAAGATAGAGAGACAGACAGATTCATTTTAATAAGAGCGGGTAGGGTAAGCAGTCCTGTATAACAGACTGAAAGACAGAGGACAGTCATCTGGAAAGCGTGATCCCATTTCCACTCTCCACTGTAGTTACAGATTAGACTCTGCACCTGAGGCTTGGATGCTCAAGAGGCTGTTGTCTTTATCACCCTCCCTCTCTGAGTTGCTTCTGTGTGGGTGCAGCTGTGCCCCTCCCAATTATACACATTGACACACAACCAAATGACAGACACACGTACAACAGTAGCACACATTGACACACAACCAAATGACAGACACACGTACAACAGTAGCACACATTGGATACAGAATGTGACACACACAGAAACACACACACACAATGTATCCTTCTGCCTGTGTTTGTTTCACTGAGGACTGATGTTTACTTTCTACCCTGGCTCTTTAGATACAGAGAGCATGACTTCCTTCTTTCTCTCCTTCTCTTCCTCCCTCTTCCCCTTTTTATCTCGGGGACAAGCCATCCTTTCTTCCTCTAGGGGACTAGCATCCCAGAGAGCAACAACAGATACACAAGAAAGGACATCATCAATTGACACTCTCCCTCGAGGCTCCCCACTCAGTCAATTCTTTAAACACACAGTGCTCTCTCTCCCTCGAGGCTCCCCGCTCAGTCAATTCTTTAAACACACAGTGCTCTCTCCCTCGAGGCTCCCCGCTCTGTCAATTCTTTAAACACACAGTGCTCTCTCCCTCGAGGCTCCCC
>NW_019943975.1:24905-56086 GCF_002910315.2 Salvelinus sp. IW2-2015 | reverse complement strand
AGGCTCCCCACTCTGTCAATTCTTTAAACACACAGTGCTCTCTCTCCCTCGAGGCTCCCCGCTCTGTCAATTCTTTAAACACACAGTGCTCTCTCATCCTCCAACTCCCTTAAATCTACTATCTTCTCTCCCTCTCAAACTCTCTACCCATTATCTCCTCTATTCTCCAAGTCTCTCTCTCCCCATTATCTCCTCTATTCTCCAAGTCTCTCTCTCCCCTATCTCTCCCCACCCCCCATCCACTCTCTCTGCTCTCTCTGTCTTTTGGGCCTATGCCAGAGGAGATGGCAGACAGAATGAGCTATAGTTGAGCCAGTTAAACAAACCACCTCCCCATACGTTCTCTCTCTCCCCCTTTCACCTATTCATTCCCTCTCCCTCTCTTCAAGTCAGAGGAACCGGCCCACACAGTGAATGGCCCTGACGTTATTAACTACCTGCAGTGCTTTGTGCTGAGCTAGCAGTCCACAGAACTGTCCTGAAGGACTGCCCCACCATGCTATACAGCTGGGCGGAACCCAATACTCACAACAGGACACATCAATAGGTCATAAACATTTATAGAGCCTCTCTACAATAGAAGGAAGCACTTCTCTTACTTCCTGATTAGTGCGTCTATAATTCTGAATATCTAAGAGTGGGCTATATTTTGATCTAAGGGGGGGGACATAAAAGACTTCAAAAACACCAGGAAATCAGCTCCAAGTGATTTTAATTTTGTAAATCTGTTGCCAAGTATTCCCTCGCATAATAGAGAGACGTGATCTTATACAAATGTAAGCAAGGTTTCAAATGATTACGTTTTAGTCAAATCTTATGTCGGTTTGGGCGATCAATTTGCAGTCTACAAGTTATTTGTAATTATGTTCCAGCCCCCCGAACCATCCGTTCAAGAAATAAAATCGTCCCCATGGCTGAATCTAGTTGAGGATCCCTTGTTCAAACGTTAAAACAAATATTAGGACATTACCGTCAACAAAAAATACGTAACTGTAAAACAATGGGTTTTATTTCCTCACAAAATGTAAATCACAGTGCAGTTCTCAAAACTACCACTAACAGGCCCTGATCATCATCACAAAGGAAACATTACATTTAAACAAATACCCAACACAACAACGCTGTAACATTTGGACTAGATAAGCATCTTTCAAATGATTTTCCACGGATATAAAGCGCTCTGCGCGTCACTGTCGTTAAGTTGGAGAAGTGGCAGAGAACAGCCTGCTCTGCCCTGAGTCAGTACAGTATCGAGTCTACTGCTGTGCTGTAGCTGACGCAACGCTACAACGTGACGATTGGTGCTTTGGAAACACGCTTAAGTACGGACTGACTGCTGGGAAAATGTCTACAACTTCCTCGACAAGCTGTCAAACTATCATAAATAAGTTATATGCTACACACCATTTATCAGTGCAGTGCCCAACATCCTTAACTAGCTAGCTAAAAATCCATCCCTGTGTTTGCAATCTGGACTCCAGAGTAGATGAAACACAGTAAATGTAAATCTGTCTCCTTCCATTTAGGATGATATGTTACGTTTCATATATTAGGTTTTAATTTGTGGATGTCCATCATCCATTTCGTATGATATGTTACAAATTACAATTCATATGATATGTCACGAATTACAATTCATATGATATGTTACAAATTACAATTCATATGATATGTTACAAATTACAATTCATATGATATGTTACAAATTACAATTCATATGATATGCACTACAAATTAACAGACTCATAGGTTACGAATTACAATTCATATGTTACGAATTACAATTCATATGTTACGAATTACAATTCATATGTTACGAATTACAATTCATATACAGTATGTTACGAATTGCAACTCATATGATATGTTACGAATTACAAATCATATGATGTGTTACAAACTACAATTCATATGATATGTTACAAATTACAATTTGTACAATATGTTACGAATTTGAAATAAGTATTATGCTATGTTACGAATTCCAATTTGTTGTGGCTAATGTTAACATTAGCTAGGTGGCTAACATTAGCTAGGCTAGGGGTTAGGGTTAGCTAACATGCTAAGTAATTGCAAAGTAGCGAAAAAGTAGTAAGTAGTTGAAAAGTTGCTAATTAGCTCAAATGCTAAAGTTGTCTGTGATGAGATTCTACCCCAATGAACTCCTTCTGTTTCCGTACCCTTCTGTCTTATGTAACCGTACCAAAATGTAACATATGTCCCAGATTTACATTTACTATGTTACTACAGTACACTACACATGTTACGTCCATAGACATTAAAACCAGTAGATAGTGATAGCTCTGATGCCATCCACATATTCCTATGGAAAACTCCCGATGGTGCATGAAGCCGGAGGTATTTGACATTTGAAGAGCGGCATATTGCTGAATGGCACCAAAAAAAATCGCTAAGGATCATGGTAAAAGTTGCCGTAACTAAAGAATCATGGTGGATGTAGTCGCTTTCATCCTGCCTGAGAGAGTCGACCGGGAACCTCCCCGCAGCCTGCCGGCCCGAGATCGGTCTGTGTCAGCACGTGGTCCTGTGTGACGACAAACGCAGTTGTCAGAATGGATCACTATTTAAAGCTGCTATATGTAACTTTTTGGGCGACCCAAGCAAATTCACATAGAAATGTGAGTTATAGATCTGTTACTCTCATTGAAAGCAAGTTTAAGAAGCGGTAGATCTGTTCTATGTGCTCAATTTAGCTGAAACTACAATATTTTTTTAATGTAAAATATATTTCACAGCGGTTTAGATGGTACAATGATTCTCTACACTATACGTGCTTGTTTTGTCACATAAACTGAAATTAGGCGAACTATAAAACATTCAACAACCAGGAAATGGTGGAGCAATTTCTGCATAGTGCAGCTTTAATTAAATATCTTGAATTGTAGCGAACTTGAAAAGATTTCACTGTAGGGAACGAACTTGATCATAACAAACAAATGGCCCAAATAATTAATAATTTGAACATTCTGGCAATCGTAATTTACATAGGCTTTCTAGGGCAGACCAGGGCTTTTGGTACCACTAGGTTGCTACGCAGTAGCTGACCAGCAGAGCTTGTGACTTCACGCTCCAGATTGAACACTGGGGGCCTGGTTACGTCCAGTCTATGAGACCAGGCTGGTGTTTGTCTGTGAAGCTAGCTAGCAGCAGGCAGGCTACAACAAGCTAAACCAGCTGATGAAATCACTGGCGACTGATAGACTTGTACATGTTTTCTGCAGGAGAAGAGAGATTACGTTTTTAAAACTTTCTCACTGTCTATCAGAGTATGTGTCTGTCTGCCCCAGTGCCCGTGTTTCATAGCGAGTGAGTCATGCACAAGACAGGTCGCGGGGGACGATGCTCGCAAATGAATTTAGAATTTTGGAATATTGATAAGTGGTAGTTGGGAGGTCGAGTGCACATCATCTCAATGCACGTTTTAGCCAAAACAACTTCAGACTCGAGTGATCACTATCGAACACAACAGCAAGTGGCCACTCGATGATAAAGGACTTCGGGGCTAAGTGTTGGGTCTGAGATTCAGCCTTTGACTGTGTTAGATAGAACGTCATTGCCCCCTAGTGGCCATTACGCAATAGGACCATATTCTGCATTGTGAATTCACGTGAAACCGATAAACGTCACATCCATATCTGTTAACTGTTAAATGTCTTTTTGAAGTACTGGATAGGCTTCGAAAACACTCTGTAACTGAAGTTAGCTCTAGGAAACCTGTCTGACTGACATCTGACATCACTGAGACGCAGATGATGCTACCAACGTTCTTTCTGTGACCATTCAAATAACGTGCACACGCTACGACAGTAGCACACTATGTAGGGAAAAGTGTGCACTGTGCTAGAACCAGAAACAGTTGCTGAGCAGCTTCAGAAACAGGAAGTGAGGCCCATGCGGCCTAACAGGAAGTTATTCTGCAACAGAAACACTCTGGGGGGCGACTGATGAACCCGGAGGAAAGTTAATTAACAACAACACTAACACAACACCTTTGAGAGACATACACACCCATATCCACTGAGAAACAAACGCACACACCAAAACACACTCCCACCYAAACACACTCCCACCAAAACACACTCCCACCAAAACACACTCCCACCAAAACACACTCCCACCAAAACACACTCCCACCAAAACACACTCCCACCAAAACACACTCCCACCAAAACACACTCCCACCAAAACACACTCCCACCAAAACACACTCCCACCAAAACACACTCCCACTGAAACACATGTGGGCCAAGCCAAATCTACGGGGAGGGGGAATGTCATCCAAACTGCTAACGGAATACATTCAAAAATAAGGCACATTACCACAGAAGCACAATCATCACAACAGATTTAGCTAGTCAGCTATCAGCTGTAGTCGCTGGGCTGGCTATAAACATACCAACATCCTGCATATAAACTAACTCAATTAAACAGTGAAACATATCCATAATCTCCATAGTCATAATCTCCATATTCATCTGATTTGGCCTAAACCTGTTACAGTTAGAGTTCTTCGCAGGTCAGTTTGGCTGGCTAACTAAGCTCATTTCCATAAACAGACCTAGTTTTCATGTCCTCGTCTGTTCTGTTCTGTCACACGCCAGTGGGTGTGTGTGTATCTGTGTGTGTGTGCGTGCGTGCGTGCGTTATAACATACAGTTATATACAGACTCTAATAATAATAATACTGTAATATATCTTATAGCTAATCCTGATGAATGCAACAGTTTGGGACTACTGTGACAGTGTATACTAAACCAGAGTATGCAACTATACAGAACAAAAATATTAATATAAACGTAAAGTGTTGGTCCCATGTTTCATGAGCTGAAATAAAAGATGCCTGTTAGTGAGAATTTCTCCTTTACCAAGATAATCCTTCCACCTGACAAGTATGGCATATCAATAAACTGATTAAACAGCATGATCATTATACAGGTGCACCTTGTGCTGGGGGACAATAAAAGACCACTCTAAAATGTGCAGTTTTGTCACCCAACACAGTGCCACGGGTTTCTCAAGTTTTGATGGAGCATGCAATTGTCATGCTGACTGCAGGAATGACCACCAGAGCTGTTGCCAGAGAATGTTATGTTAATTTCTCTACCATAAGCCACCTCCAACGCCCTTTTTAGAGAATTTGGCAGTGCATCCAGCCGGTCTCACAACCACAGACCACATGTAACCACGTCAGCCCAGGACTTCCACATCCGGCTTCTTCATCTGCGGGATCATCTGAGACCAGCCAGCCGGACAGTTGATGAAACTGAGGAGTATTTATGTCTGTAATTAAGCCCTTTTGTGGGGAAAACCGTATTCTGATTATCTTGGCCTGATTCCCTAGTGTGTGAGCCTATGCCCTCCAAGGCCCATCCCATGGCTGCACCCCTGCCCAGTCATGTGAAATTAGGGCCTAGGGAATTTAGGGTAGGGGTTAAGGTTAAGGGTTAGGGTTAGGGTAGGGGTTAAGGTTAGGGTTTGGGTTTAGGGTAGGGACGTCCCAAAGATTCCGGATAGCACTAACCCTGATTTAATATTAAATCTAATTGAGCTGTGATAGATAAAAACAAGATTCCACAAATATCCATTCTAGCCAGATCAGTGGTAAGTGATCAGTGTTGACTTAAAGTAGTGGAGGGTTAATGAGTTATACACCTGGTATTAATATGAGCCAATATAATGAGCCAATTGGTACAGGGCCTGTAGTGTACAGTAAGTACAGGATGAACCTATCGTGGACAGACTACGGAAACATCTAACCAAATTATGCAAGATTTTAGATTTGCGTTAAACGAAATGAGTACAGTACTAACACTGAGTCTGTATTGAGTTTTATTATACTTTACTGTTCTGTACCATACTTTACTGTTCTGCACTTTACTGTTCTGCACTTTACTGTTCTGCACTTTACTGTTCTGCACTTTACTGTTCTGCACTTTACTGTTTCTGCACTTACTGGTTCTGCACTTTACTGTTCCTGCGCACTTTACTGTTCTGTTCTTGTACCTTTACTGTTCTGTTCTGTACTTTACTGTTCTGTTCTGTTCTTACTGTTCTGTACTTTACTGTTCGGTTACTATACTGTTCGTACTATACTTTACTGTTCTGTACTGTACTTTACTGTTCTGTACTGTACTTGTACTTTACTGTTCTATACGTACTTTACTGTTCTTTACCGTACTTTACTGTCTTTACCGTTCTTTACCGTACTTTACCTTTTCTTACCGTTCTTTACCGTTCTTTACCGTTACTTACCGTTCTTTACCGTTCTTTTCCGTTCTTTACCGTACTTTACCGTTCTTTACCGTACTTTACGCTACTTTACCGTACTTTACCCCTCTTACCGTTCTTTACCATACTTTACCGTTCTTTACCGTTCTTTACCACACTTTACCATACTTTACCATACTTTACCATACTTACCATACTTTACCATACTTTACCAACTTTACTATTCTGCACTTTACTATTCTGCACTTTACTTTCTGCACTTTACTATTCTGCACTTTACTATTCTGCACTTTACTATTCTGCACTTTACTTTCTGCACTTCTTTCTGCACTCTTATTATTCTGCACTTACTATTCTGCACTATACATATCTGCACTATACTATTCTGCACTATACTATTCTGCACTTTTACTATCTGCACTCTTACTTTCTGCACTTTACTATTCTGCATTTACTATTCTGCACTTTACTATTCTGCACTTTACTATTCTGCACTTTACTATTCTGCACTTTACTATTCTGCACTTTACATTCTGCACTTTACTGTTCTTTACTGTTGAAGTAGATCTGGAGCCTTGTCGGGAATACGTGAAGAAGTGTTGCTAGATCTGTGCCCTGTCGGGAATACGTGAAAATAGTGTTGCTAGATCTGGTGCCCTGTCGGAATACGTGAAGATAGTGTTGCTAGATCTGGTGCCCTGTCGGAATACGTGAAGATAGTGTTGCTAGATCTGGTGCCCTGTCGGAATACGTGAAGTATGTTGCTAGATCTGGTGCCCTGTCGGGAATACGTGAAGATAGTGTTGCTAATCTGGTGCCCTGTCGGGAATACGTGAAGATGGTTGCTAGATCTGGTGCCCTGCGGGAATACGTGAAGATAGTGTTGCTAGATCTGGGCCCTGTCGGGAATACGTGAAGATAGTGTTGCTAGATCTGGTGCCCTGTCGGGAATACGTGAAGATAGTGTTGCAGATCTGGTGCCCTGTCGGGAATACGTGAAGATAGTGTTGCTAGATTTGGTGCCCTGTCGGGAATACGTGAAGATAGTGTTGCTAGATCTGGTGCCCTGTCGGGAATACGTGAAGATAGTGTTGCTAGATCTGGTGCCCTGTCAGGAATACGTGGTGAAACGTTCAGCAGCTCTTGTAAAACTGTAATTAACTACACTAGTAACAGCATTGTATTGCATCCTTTCCTGGAAAGCTTTGTCGCTGAACACTTGCTTTAACTTATCCAGTCATGTTAGATTGCTCATTCAACCCAGCTTACTGGGTAGGAGGGAGGGATGCATGTTATACAGGAGACTACAGGAAGTATCTGTCCTGGAGCAGCTCTTAACAGGAGCTAACTATTAGTTATTTGCCTTACAGAGCGGACCATGACAGGGGGCCAGTCTCCCATTAACCGCCATTACTAACACAGACTCACGCTAACACACACACTATGGACACACACACTACTCTTCCCCCACATACCCACACCCAGACAGACATTATGACCAGCGGCTAGTTCCCACCAGAGTGAGGCCTGTAAAGCAGCCCCCCTAGAGAGGCTGTGGACCCAGTGAACGGTTCACGCAGTGTCAACAGGAAACAGACACACACACAGCCTACACAGGACATACATCCACAAACCAAAACAAATACTTTTAAATTCCTATTTAAAATGCTGGTTTATCAGTAAAAAACTATTTTTATTGTATTGGTGGACATAAATTGTATTGTTGGGGCGGCAGGTAGCCTAGTGGTTAGAGCGTTGGGTCAGTAACCGAAAGTAGATCGAATCCCCGAGCTGATAAGGTAAAAATCTGTCGCTCTGCCCCTGAACCAGGCAGTTAACCCACTGTTCCTAGGCCGTCATTGTAAATAAGAATTTGTTCTTAACTGACATGCCTAGTTAAATGTAAAAATAAATATCCAACTGAAAGGAAGGCTGTAAAAACACCATCAAATCATCTACAAGGGGTTTTAATTCAGGAAGTCAAAATATTCCAACACAAAATAGAGAGAGAAAGGTGATCGTATACAAATAGAAGCAAGGTTTGAAATGACTATGTTTTAGTCAAATATTATATCTGTTGGGCTTCTTGCAGTCAATTTGCAGTCTACAAATGATCTGTAACTAGGTTCTGGCCCCCTGACCATCCACTCAAGAAGAAACCGTCCCACGGCTGAATCTAGCTGATGATCCCAGTTTGTGTCATTGTAGGCAACTCACTGTTGTGTCAAGGGCAAATTGCCATTGTTGTGAAAAAAAAGGTTTGAAGCAGAAAAAGGTTTGTAGCAGAAAAAGGTTTGTAGCAGAAAAAGGTTTGAAGCAGAAAAAGGTTTGAAGCAGAAAAAGGTTTGAAGCAGAAAAAGGTTTGTAGCAGAAAAAGGTTTGTAGCAGAAAAAGGTTTGAAGCAGAAAAAGGTTTATCAGAAAAAGGTTTGAAGCAGAAAAAGGTTTAGCAGAAAAAGGTTTGAAGCAGAAAAAGGTTTATCAGAAAAAGGATTGGAACAGAAAATAATTTCACATAACACAAGTTGCATCACACAGAATGGAGCAAAAATGTAAGGCATGGCAGACCAGTTTGGTAAAATGTTTGTGACAACAACATACAGTGATCCTATTTCCCTTCCTGTTCATAATCACAGATTCTTTATAATAAACTATTAATAACCACCTATTTACAGCCTCATCACAACAAGAGGAACAGAACATCAAATCCCATTTTATTCGTCACATGCGCCGAATACAACAGGTGTAGACCTCACAGTGAAATGCTTACTTACAAGCCCTTAATTAACCAACAATGCAGTTTTAAGAAAAATAAGTGTTAAGTAAAACATTTGTTAAGTAACAAACAAAAAAATTAAAGTAACAAATAATTAAAGAGCAGCAGTAAAATAACAATAGCGAGGCTATATACAGGGGGTACCAGTACAGAGTCAATGTGCAGGGGGCACTGGTTAGTTGAGGTAATTGAGGTAATATGTACATGTAGGTAGAGTGACTTTGCATAGATAATAAACATAGATAGCACATCTAGACAGAGAGACGGGGGGGGGGGGGTGAGGGGGCGCATATGCAAATCAGTCTCAAGAGTAGCCGGGGACTGATTAGATTGTTCAGTGAGGCAGTCTATTGGTTTGTGCCCCGGTAGACGCCTTAGAACGCCTGCGTTAAGAAGCCGCTTTTCTAACTTGGCGCCCCCCCCCCCGTCTCTTTACGTGGCTGGCACTCTAGTTTGATTACTATGCAAAGTCCTCTAGCCTACAATCAGAATCCTTCAAATACTATAACGTCCGGTACCCTCTTGCCTGTGCGAACAATGGTCCAGTTACCTCCGGTACATCGCGCCTAGCAGAGAGAACATCTATGATAAGGGTTGCTGGAGTCTTGACAATTTTTAGGCCCTTCATCTACACCGCCTCTGACTACCCTCTGTAGTGCCTTGCGGTCAGAGACCGACCAGTTGCCATACCAGGCAGTAATGCAACAAGTCAGATGCTCTCAATGGTGCAGCTGTTATAACTTTTTGAGATCTGACAACCCATGACAAATCTTTTCATCACCTGAGGAGGAATAGGTTTTGTCGTGCCTTTTCACAACTGTCTTGGTGTGTTTGAACCATTCTAGTTTGTTGGTGATGTGGAGACCAAGGAATTGAAACTCAACCTGCTCCACTACAGCATCTTCAATGAGAATGGGGGCCGTGGTCGGTCCTCCTTCCTGTAGTCCACAATCATCTCCTTTTCTTGATCACGTAGAGGGAGAGTTGTTTCCTGGCACCAAACGGCCAGGTCTCTGACCTCCTCCCTATAGCTTCTCATCATTGTAGTGATCGGCCTTCCACTGTTGTGTCATCGGCAAACTTAAGATTGCTGTTGGAGTCATGCGTGGCCATGCAATCATGAGTGAACAGGGAGTACAGGAGGGGACTGAGCACACAGCCCTGACGGCCCTCATGTTGAGGATCTGCGTGGCGGATGTGTTTTACCTACCCTTACCACCTGGGGACGGCCCGTCAGGAAGTCCGAGATCCAGTTGCAGAGGGAGGTTTAAGTCCCGGGGTCCTTAGCTAGTGATGAGTTTTGAGGGCACTATGTGTTGAACGCTGAGCTGTAGTCAATGAATAGCAATCTCATATGGTGTTCCTTTTGTCCAGGTGGGAAAGTTCCTCATGAGACCTGGGTTATCTCAGCTCCCCAGGGGAGAGAAGGGGAGGGAGAGGGGATAGGGGAGGGGAGAGAGGGGAGATGGTGGGAGGGGAGAGGAGAGTGGAGAGAGGGGAAGGGAGATAGGAAGAGGGGAGAGGGTGGGGAGAGGAGGGGGAGAGGGAGGGGAGATGTGGGGAGAGGAGGAGAGGGGAGAGTAGAGGAGGGAGAGGGTGGAAACTCCTTCAAGAATGTCAGAAAAGCATTCCTCATGAAGCTGGTTGAAAGAATGTGAAGAGTGTGTAAAGCTGTCATCAAGGCAAAGGGTGGCTATTTTGAAGAATCTCAAATATAAAATATATTTTGATTTGTTTAACACTTGTTTGGTTACTAACATGTATCCATATGTGTTATTTCATAGTTTTGATTTTCACTATTATCTTACAATGTAGAAAATAGTAAAAAATTAAGAAAAACCCTGGAATGAGAAGGTGTGTCCAAACTTTTGACTGGTACTGTACATCTGTCAACATCAGGCCTCAGAGACATACAGTTGAAGTCAGAAGTTTACATACACTTAGTTGGAGTCATTAAAACTCGTTCTCAACCACTCCACAAATTTCTTGTTAACAAACTTATTTGTGCAAGATTTTAGGAATCACGTGTGCGATAACAGTCATTTTTCCAACAATTGTTTACAGACATATTATTTCACTTATAATTCACTGTATCACAATTCCAGTGGGTCAGAAGTTTACTGTGCCTTTAAACAGCTTGGAAAATTCCAGAACCTGATGTTGTGGCTTTAGAAGCTTCTGATAGGCTAATTGACATCATTTGAGGAAGGAGGCCTATAAGCCAAGACCTCAGAAAAAAATTGTAGACCTCCACAAGTCTGGTTCATCCTTGGGAGCAATTTCCAAACGCCTGAAGGTACCACGTTCATCTGTACAAACGATAGTACGCAGCTATAAACACCATGGAACCACGCAGCCATCATACCGCTCAGGAAGGAGACGCGTTCTGTCTCCTAGAGATTAATGTACTTGTCACGTTCCTGACCTGTTTTCTGTTAGTTTTGTATGTTTTGTTGGTCAGGACGTGAGTTTGGGTGGGCATTTCTATGTTTTGTGTTTCTATGTTTAGGTCTATTGTAATCAGCCTTATATGGTTCTCAATCAGAGACAGGTGTTTGACGTTGTCTTCTGATTGAGAACCATATATAGGTTAGCTGTTCACACTGTTTGTTTGTGGGTGGTTGTCTCCTGTGTCTGTGTATATGTTTTCACCATACGGGACTGTTTCGTTCGTTCGTCGTTTTTGTTTTGTAGTAAGTACTTGTTCGTTCGTTCTTCATGTTTCATGTAAGTTCGTCGTTCTAGTCTGTCTACATTCGTTTTTGTTATTTTGTATCATTCCAAGTATAGTTAGTTTTGTTCTTGTTAAATAAACTTCAGTATGTCATTTCAACGCGCTGCACCTTGGTTCAATCCCTGCTCCTCCTCTTCGGATGAAGAGGAGGAGGAACGCCGTTACAGTACTTTTGTGCGAAAAGTGCAAATCAATCCCAGAACAACAGCAAAGGAACTTGTGAAGATGCTGGAGGAAACCGTTACAAAAGTATCTATATCCACAGTAAAACGAGTCCTATATCGACATAGCCTGAAAGGCCACTCAGCAAGGAAGCAGCCACTGCTCCTAAACTGCAATAATAAGCCTGACTACGGTTTCCAACTGCACATGGGGACAAAGATCATACTTTTTGGAGAAATGTCCTCTGGTCTGATGAAACAAAAATAGAACTGTTTGGCCATAATGACCATCGTTATGTTTGGAGGAAAAGGGGGGAGGCTTGCAAACCGAAGACACCATCCCAAAATGTGTGGGCAGAACTGAAAAAGCGTGTGCGAGCAAGGAGGCCTATAAACCTGACTCAGTTACACCAACCCTGTCAGGAGGAATGGGCCAAAATTCACCCAACTTATTGGTGGTCAAAGTCTTGGGAAGGCTACCCCAAAGGTTTGACCCAAGTTAAACAATTTAAAGGCAACGCTACTAAATACTAATTGAATGTATGTAAACGTCTGACCACTGGGAATGTGATGAAAGAATAAAAGCTGAAATAAATCATTCTCTCTACTAATTATTCTGACATTTCACATATAAAATAAAGTGGTGATCCAACTAAATCTAAGACAGGGAATGTTTACTAGGATTAAATGTCAGGAATTGTGAAAACTGAGTTTAAAATTATATTGGCTAAGGTGTATGATAAACTTCACTTAACTGTACATCTGTCAACCTCAAGCCTTAGAGTCTTAAACCAAGCCCCAGAGACAGGACTCTGTTAACCTCAGGCCCACACCCATCCCTCAAGATGCCGCGACCGCACAGGAAGGAAAACCAGAGGAGATTCTGGGTCCTTGTTCCTGGACATTGCTCCTGGACACTGCCTCCTGGACACTGCTCCTGGACATTGGTTCCTGGACATTGGTCCTGAACTTGTTCCTGGACATTGCTTCACAGGCTATTTGTAGGTTGGCTATTGGATGTCTAAATGTTGTCTGAATGGTGTCTATTGTGTCTAAATGTGGTCTATTGGTTGTCTATTGGTTGTCTATTGGTTTCTATTGGTTGTCTATTGGTGTCTCTTGGTTGTCTGATAGTTGCCTGAGTTGCCTGAGTGTTGCCTGAGTGTTGGCCTGTCTTTTGGAACAGCATGCAGGAAATTCAGGCCGATCTATAGATCAGAGGGAGAGGGGAGAGGGGTCAGGGTCTGATCATAGATCAGAGAGGACGATGGATGCAGTCTAATCTAATAGACCGAGAGAGGGGTAGGTTTGATCTGTAGAGCAGAGGTCGTCTGATCTATAGATCAAGAGAGGGACGAGAGGGTCAGGTCTGATCTATAGACCGAGAGGAGAGGAGAGGGGGTACAGGTCTGAATCTATAGACCAGAGAGGAGAGGGGTCAGGTCTAATCTACTAGACCAGAGAGGAAGGGGTCAGGTCAAATTCTATCACAGGGGAGAGGGGAGCAGGTGTCTAATCACTGACCAGCAAGGAGAGGGGTGGTCAGAGTCTATCTATAGACCAGAGAGGAGAGGGGGTCAGGTCTAATCTATAGATCAGAGATGAGAGAGGGGGTCAGGTCTGATCTATAGATCAGAGAGGAGAGAGGGTCAGGTCTGATCTATAGATCAGAGAGGAGAGGGGGTCAGGTCTGATCTATAGACCAGAGAGGAGAAGGGGTCAGGTCTGATCTATAGAAAAGAGAGGAGAAGGGGTCAGGTCTGATCTATAGGTCAGGGTGGTGAGTTACTTGACTTTGTTTGGCTGTCATCGCCTCCCTTTGTCAACACACACACCTATCAAACCCAGGCTGTGGTCTTAACACACTCCCAGTCCCTTAACTGCAGAACATCATTCTGACAAGAAATGTGGGAGCAATTACACACCATCCATTCATTCTCTGTTATCAGTGGTACTGGTGTTTCCAGGATTAGTCTCCCTGTCGTTAGGAAAACCATCCATCGAGTTCCACAGGAAGTCATCTTGATCCGTGTCTTTGTTTATATGCTTCAGTCCCCACTTCCTGTCACTACTAATGCTGCTTTCAGTGTCACCCATTAGGAACAGAGTAAATACACACAGCGATCAGATCACACGAAGAAGAAGAAGAGAATAGAGCATGCATCACCACAGTCAATTAGATACTTATGACAACAGTGGTGTTATGGTTATTACATAACTCTATGTGCTAACTGCATGTTTCTACTGAATGAAGATGGATTAGTGCTTCTACACCTGCATTGCTTGTTGTTTGGGGTTTTAGGCTGGGTTTCTGTACAGCACTTTGTGACATCGGCTGATGTAAGAAGGGCTTTATAAATAAATGTGATTGATAGTATTGTACCTGGTGCAGGGTAGCCTGGTACTAACGACATACTGTAAGTGTTACTACCATAGTTACCCAATCATGTCTATGTGCTGAATAACGCAGCTTTGCCCTAAAGAGCTGAGCCGAGACAGATGACCATATAGGTACAGCACCGTAGGTCCCCTGCTGCTGTGTTGTCAAGTCATGTCAGACTCCTACCATGTGTGTTGATGTGAAAGTGTGTGTGAAACATAGCCGCGGAAAGTAGGGGTGCTGAGGGTGATGCAGCACCCCCTGAAAAATAATTAATACAAAAATACAAAAATAAATGTAAAAATATATTTTTTACACAAAAGTAGTGCACTGGGCCTTTACTAGTATTAGCGGCCACATATAGACGCCTGTAGCGCGGGCAAAACGAATTATTCAGCATCTCCGCTGGCAAACAATGTAGTTGTATAATTAGGAACAGAATCTTGCAGGATTAAATATTTGGGATTGTAAGAGTTGTTGCCCTGTACCTTTCTCTGTGATCGTCATTCTAATGGCTTCCAGAAAGAACCTGTCCTCAAACATTTACATCACAAGGTGCAAAGTTATGTACAAAGACCTAAAACATCCATGTCAAATTAAATATTTCTCTGGATCAAATAACATGGAAAACACCTTTTTTGGCGCAGTATTAATGTACCATCCTTACAAACCACGTCATGTTAATGTACATGACTGTATTATACAGAGGCTGGTCATCTAGGTTTGTACCTGTACACTTTCTATCACCATGACGATAACACAATGTGCACTACAGTAACTGAGTACATGGAGACATCAAGTGGTTTGTGATGATGTGGCTCAGTTGGTAGAGCAGGGTGCTTGCAACACTAGGGTTGTGGGTTCGATTCCCACGGGGGACCAGTATGACAACGTGTGCACTCACTACTGTAACTTGCTAGAGGGATAGAGGGTCTACTAAAATGGAAAAGGAATGAATAGACCATTTCAGATTTCACATAGAAATAAATTGCATATTTTTTATATTCCCCAAGTATAATCAGATTAACTGTTTTGTACAGATAATTATCAGACTCAAATTACAAATGCTGTTAAACACTCAAATACTTAGTATAAATGTTTTCACAAAAGTATTGCATAGGCCTTTACTAGTGTTGTATTAGAGGACCGATATAGACGTTCACAGCACCCCCAACCCCAAACTACTTCCTGCGGCTATGGTGGGAGGTGTGACCGACAAACGGATACCTTTTACCTCCCTTCCCCGGCCAGTTCGACAAGTCATTAGTAAAGGGAAAGGGGGATATCTATTCAGTTGTATCAAATTTCTATCAACATGTTAAACGTGTAACCAGAGGGAAAAACATTCTAGATCACCTGTACTCCACACACAGAGATGCGTACAAAGCTCTCCCTCGCCCTCCATTTGGTAAATCCGACCACAACTCTATCCTCCTGATTCCTGCTTACAAGCAAAAATTAAAGCAGGAAGCACCAGTGACTTGGTCTATAAAAAAGTGGTCAGATGAAGCAGACGCTAAACTACAGGACTGTTTTGCTATCACAGACTGGAACATGTTCTGGGATTCTTTCGATGGCATTGAGGAGTACACCACATCAGTCAATGGCTTTATCAATAAGTGCATCGAGGACGTCGTCCCCACAGTGACTGTACGTACATACCCCAACCAGAAGCCATGGATTACATGCAACATTCGCACTGAGCTAAAGGGTAGAGCTGCCGCTTTCAAGGTTCGGAACACTTATGTGAGAATGCTATTCATTGACTACAGCTCAGCGTTCAATACCATAGTGTCCTCAAAGCTCATCACCAAGCTAAGGATCCTGGGACTAAACACTTCCCTCTGCAACTGGATCCTGGACTTCCTGACGGGTCGCCCCCAGGTGGTGAGTGTAGGTAGCAACACATCTGCCACGCTGATCCTCAACACTGGAGCTCCACAGGGGTGCATGCTCAGTCCCCTCCTGTACTCCCTGTTCACCCACGACTGCATGGCCAGGCACGGCTCCAACACCATCATTAAGTTTGCAGACGACACAACAGTGGTAGGCCTGATCACCGACAACGATGAGACAGCCTATAGGGAGGAGGTCAGAGACCTGGCCGGGTGGTGCCAGAATAACAACCTATCCCTCAACGTAACCAAGACTAAGGAGATGATTGTGGACTACAGGAAAAGGAGGACCGAACACACCCCACATTCTCATCGATGGGGCTGTAGTGGAGCAGGTTGAGAGCTTCAAGTTCCTTGGTGTCCACATCAACAACAAACTAGAATGGTCCAAACACACCAAGACAGTCGTGAAGAGTGTACGACAAAGCCTATTCCCCCTCAGGAAACTAAAAAGATTTAGCATGGGTCCTGAGATCCTCAAAAGGTTCTACAGCTGCAACATTGAGAGCATCCTGACTGGTTGCATCACTGCCTGGTACGGCAATTGCTCGGCCAACAGAGGGTAGTGCGTACGGCCCAGTACATCACTGGGGCTAAGCTGCCTGCCATCCAGGACTTCTACACCAGGCGGTGTCAGAGGAAGGCCCTAAAAATTGTCAAAGACCCCAGCCACCCTAGTCATAGACTGTTCTCTCTACTACCGCATGGCAAGTGGTACCGGAGTGCCAAGTCTAGGACAAAAAGGCTTCTCAACAGTTTTTACCCCCAAGCCATAAAACTCCGGAACAGGTAATCAAATGGCTACCCGGACTATTTACATTGTGTGCCCCCCCAACCCCTCTTGTACGCTGCTGTTACTCTCTGTTCATCATATACAGTATGCATAGTCACCTTAACTATACATTCATGTACATACTACCTCAATTGGGCCGACCAACCAGTGCTCCCGCACATTGGCTAACCTGGCTATCTGCATTGTGTCCCGCCACCCACCAACCCCTCTTTTACGCTACTGCTACTCTCTGTTCATCATATATGCATAGTCACTTTAACCATATCTACATAGTACCTCAATCAGCTTGACGAACCGGTGTCTGTATGGAGCCTCGCTACTTTTATAGCCTCGCTACTGTATATAGCCTGTCTTTTTACTGTTGTTTAGTTTCTTTACTTACCTATTGTTCACCTAACACCTTTTTCCACTATTGGTTAGAGCCTGTAAGTAAGCATTTATTTCACTGTAAGGTCTACACCTGTTGTATTCGGTGCACGGGACAAATAAACTTTGATTGGATTTAGTCAGTTGTACAACTGAATGCATTCAACTGAAATGTGTCTTCTGCATTAACCCAACCCCTCATCTTCGGGCGCCCGGGGAACAGTGGGTTAACTGGTCTAGGAACAGTGGGTTAACTGGTCTAGGAACAGTGGGTTAACTGGTCTAGGAACAGTGGGTTAACTGCGTTGCTCAGGGGCAGAACGACAGATTTTTATCTTGTCAGCTTTCGGTTACTGGCCTAATGCTCTAACCACTAGGCTACCTGCGGCCTGTGACCTATGACCTCCCCCTAAAGCGGGCCAACTAACCCTAACCCTGTGACCTATGACCCCACTCTACAGCGGGCCAACTAACCCTAACCCTGTGACCCCACTCTACAGCGGACCAACTAACCCTGTGACCTATGACCCCACTCTACAGCGGGCCAACTAACCCTAACCCTGTGACCCCACTCTACAGCGGACCAACTAACCCTAACCCTGTGACCTATGACCCCACTCTACAGCGGACCAACTTCCCAATATGAACAACAGATGAACAACCAGCGAAACCCACTTATTTTCCCTGTTTTGAAAAGACTCAGCGAAATGTAAACTAAAGCTACTTCCTCTTTATGTCATTTTGGCAACAGACAGACTACATCCCAAATGGCACCTTATTCATTACATAGTGCACTACTTTTGACCAGAGCCCTATGAGCCCTACCCTTCTGTATAGGGAATAGGGTGCCATTTGGGACGCACAGTGACTACAGGCTACACGCCTTGTTACCAACACCAACCACACATGGGGCACCACCTGGGGAAATGGGGCCATCAATATCATGGTTGACTTCAAAGGGTGGCTGCACCATCTTTTCCCTGCCCTGACCCCCCCGCCTCCCCTCCCCCGGAGACTGTTAGACAATGGACCGACACACCACCGGGCTGAGCTGGCTGGCTGCGCGCAACAATACACAGGTTAGCGCGCGCAACAATACACAGACAGAGAATGAGAATACAGTACTCACATACAGTACTATAGCCCAAGTACTGAAGTCACGCCTCCTCACATCAATAGTACTGTGTGCTATGTATTCTACATCCACTTAGCTACATCATAAAGGTCTAACAAAAGGTGGGTGATAGCCTATACTGTGATTTATAATACCCACCTATGGTGCAAAAATGTAATCAGCAATCATGTCCCAATATTCATCAATAACCTAATTTCCTCACACCCAAGTCCCATGCCTTCAGGTTGTATTCTCAACAAAGGCAGCGGTAGAAACGTGAAGGACATTGAGGAAGAGCATCACCTTCATCTCTTTGTGATTCTCCGACTTAACAGAAGCACATTTCTGCAACGTCTGGTGCGAGTTTTGAGGGAAAGCAATGATGTTGTAACAATGTAAGGACTACACCATAATGCAACCAACGCATGGCATGGAGACCTCACATGGAGAAAATGTGATATTATTGTGACTGACAGAAACGCCCCATGGATACCGCGCCCGCACCTGGTTAACTGGCCTTTCAGAATGACACAACCATCATGATTATCAACTATTATTATTAAGCCCAACAGCATAATAACATTACTGGTCTACATAACCCTACACCTATATGAAGACATGCTCGCTCATGTGTTGCATTATCTGCTGTGTGTAGGCAAATGGAACGCCAGCCGTACGTGGCGAAAGCGAGGCACATTCTCTAACTGTACTGATAATAACGCAGTTATTAGTCTACTATAGTCCACATATGGAGCGGTAAATAATACCAGTGAATAATTATTGGGCACACATGTTAGGGAATCAATTAATGAATAGACCGGGAACAGAGACACATAGAGACAGACAAGACACACAATGCGTTCTGCAAAGGTCGGCAGAAATCTTTGAGTGGGCTTTCAGGATCGCTGAGGGGCTTACCTTAAAGAGACCTTCACCGAGCAGTCGTTTTGGCTCACCATTCTATCCTCTTTCTTTCCGTGTTTCCCTGTGTGCAGAAGTCTCTGACCTGAGTCAGACTTAGGTTAGTGCGTAAAAATCCAGCGTTGCATCAAGAAAAAAGCTTTTGGAGCAAAAATGCATAAAGCGGTAAATCAGGTTAGAAGCGCCAGCCGTGGTGCTGTCATTAGAACCTGCCGTGGGTAATCGCGCTACGGTCTGCTTCTGTCCCTGTCCTTGCTCTGGTCACTCTCCTATCTAGGCTACACCTCCGGCCCTCTGTCACATCGCACACGACCACAAGCTGTTCTTCTTCTTTCGCTCGCCACTGCTACATCCTGTCATACTGTGTGCGAACCATCCGAAAGCACACCGTCGCAGCCTGCTCAACGTGTGTTTGTGTTGTTGTCGGTCTCCGGTTGAATGTAAAGAACGTGTGAGAAGCGCAAGGGGGAGGGTGTAATCGCATTCGATTGACAGGCGCTTAGCCACACAGATCAAATACTCCCGCCCCCGTCCCACTTAATAGACCAATTACGGAGTTCGGAGACGCCAATGGCGTGTGTGTCTGTGTGCGCGCGCGCGTGTGTGGGTGTGGGTGTGTGTGTGTGTGTGTGTGTGCGTGCGTGCGTGCGTGCGTGCGTGTCTGCAGGGCGGTAACAAGGTCACATCTGAGGCCGTTAACCAGTCATAAGGTGAGGGAATGTTACCATGTCTGAGAGGCAGGTTCAAGGGTCACAGCTTTAACAACATTGGGGTCAAAGGTATCCATAGTTAGGGAAGTAGTCCTATAGTGTCTAGCGCAGACAGGTCATGCTAAAATAAAAAATTATGAGTGACTTTCTCCACCCCTGATAACATGACACATAACAAGCACAGAAGAAACTGGGATATGCCCTTAGTGACTAGTGGCATATAGGTCATGGTTTTGAGTAAAAAGAGTGAGTCTATCCACTAGCAGTAAAATAGTAATAGCAGCATAATGCATTATAAGCATGTATCAAGTTATATTAGACTTGTGTTATTTTAAGAGAGTGAGGTTTTATTAACGAGTGAGTCTATCCACTAGCAGTAAAATAGTAACATAGCAACATAATGCATTATAAGCATGTATCAAGTTATATTAGACTTGTGTTATTTTAAGAGAGTGAGGTTTTATTAACTGGAATCGCGATAGTGTTACAGCAAACTGTGTTTCTGGTGAAGAGGAGCTGCCTGCGGAGGAAGTGACTCTGTGCCACGGTTCCTTCCTGCTTTCAGTCACAATTCTTCAAAAGAGGAAATTAAAATCCTGTCTCTTCCTCGCTATCTCTCCCTCTCTTTTCTCTCTCTCGTTCTCCCGCTCTTTCGCTCTCAATTTCAATTTCAATTCAAGGATCTCTCTCTCTCTATGACAGGACAGAAAAACACAAGACAAGCCATGAGCCTCTAACCTCTAATGTCTCTTTACACACTATCTCTTCCACAGTCGCTCCCCTCCATTCACTTTCTCCTCTGTTTCCTCTCATTTCTTCTCTCTTCTGCAGGTCACCTCCTGGCTATTGTGACTGTAGTGAATGCTTGGAATGATAGAATCTAGGGCCCTTTCTGATCTTTAGAATTGTTGACTACACACCAGAATGATTTGGCAGTGAGGACGTTCTGCATTAACCTGGCTCACACAACTCACGTGGTACACTGTGACACACTGGTCTGTGGCACACTGGTCTGTGGCACACTGGTCTGTGGCACACTGGTCTGTTGTAAATGCAGTATTCGCACAGAAATGGTCTGAGCTTTGATTGGTTCTCTCAAAGTTGTTTTCTTTCATGGGAGGTTGAGACCTCTCGTTATCTGGATTTGAAAATCTAACAGTTGTAATGGAAGGCGGTGGCGCTCGGGGGCTGTGTGTTGCTGTGTGTGTGGTGTGTGTGTGTGTGTGTGTTGTGGTGTGTGATGTGTGTGTGGGGTGTGTGTTGGTGTGTGTGTGTGTGTTGTGTGTGTGTGTGTGTGTGTGTGTGTGTGCTGTGTGTGTGTGTGTGTGTGTGTTGTGTGTGTGTTTCATGAAGAAAGACAGAGGACAACCAATCAGTAAAAAAGGCGCAGCTCCCTTCATTATCGTCGGATCGTGCCTACAAACATCAAGAGCCTTTCCAGACTATTCACCTCATCTCAATGGAAATATGGGCGGGGTCTTTCTAGTTTTTTTGTGGGGGACTTCTGGTTAAGCATTTCCGGGAAATAGTTCGCAACTAGCTAGCTAACTCAGTATAGCTTCTCACAACTTTTCAAAACAAACATTCACACACAAACAGGCCCTTTTATGTTGGGTAAGGGAATGCCACAATAACTGGCAGAACAGGCATTTTACATTGGGTAAGGGGATGCTTGACATCATGGGAAAATCAAAGAAATCAGCCAAGACAGAAAAAAATTGTAGGCCTTCACAAGTCTGGTTCATCCTTGGGGAGCAATGTCCGTAGGTATCACGTTCATCTGTACAAAAATAGTACGCAAGAATAACACCATGGACCATGCAGCCGTCTATACGCTCAGGAAGGAGACGCGTTCTGTCTCCTAGAGAATGAACGTACTTTGGTGTGAAAATTGCAAATCAATCCCAGAACAGCAGCAAAGGACCTTGTGAAGATGCTGGAGGAACACAGGTACAAAAGTATCTATATCCACAGTAAAACGAGTCCTATATCGACATAACCTGAAAGGCTGCTAGCAAGTAAGAAGCCACTGCTCCAAAACCGCCATAAAAAAGCCAGACTACGGTTTACAACTGCAACATGGGGACAAAGATAGTACTTTTTGGAGAAATGTCTCTTGGTCTGATGAAAACAAAAATAGAACTGTTTGGCCATAATGACCATCGTTATGTTTGGAGGAAAAAGGGGGAGGCTTGCAAGCCAAATAACACCATCCAACCGTGAAGAACGGGGGTGGCAGCATCATGTTGTGGGGGTGCTTTGCTGCAGGAAGGACTGGTGCACTTCACAAAATAGATGACATCATTGAGAAAGTAAAATTATGTGATATATATGAAGCAACATCTCAAGACATCAGTCGAGAAGTTAAAGCTTCGTCGCAAATGGGTCTTCCAAATGGACAATGACCCAAGCATACTTCCAAAGTTGGCAAAATGGGCTTAAGGATAACAAGGTCAAGATATTGGAGATGCCATCACAAAGCCTGACCTCAATCCCATAGAAAATGTGTGGGCAGAACTGAAAAAGCGTGTGCGAGCAAGGAGGCCTACAAACCTGACACAGTTACACCAGCTCTGTCAGGAGAAATGGGACAACATTCACCCAACTTATTGTGGGAAGCTTGTGGAAGGCTACCCAAAATGTTTGACCCAAGTTAAACAATTTAAAGGCAATGCTACCAAATACTAATTGAGTGTATGTAATCTTCTGACACACTGGGAATGTGATGAAAGAAATAAAAGCTGAAATATATAATTCTCTCTACTATTATTCTGACATTTCACATTCTTAAAATAAAGTGGTGATCCTAACTGACCTAAAACATGGAATTTTTTACATGGATTAAATGTCAGGAATTGTGAAAAACTGAGTTTAAATGTATTTGTTTGTCACATGCGCCGAATACAACAAGTGTAGACTTTACCGTGAAATGCTTTCTTACAAGCCCTTAACCAACAGTGCAATTCAAGAAGAAGAATATATTTACCAAGTAGACTAAAAGAAAAAGTTATTATAAAAAGTAACACCGGTACGGAGTCAGTAACCGTATGCTTAGATAAGTTCATGAAGTCCCATATGAAAAGAAAGAGCTATACAAGGTACAATATTCCTAAATCATAAGACGTTATCTGTAGGCATTAGATAAACATGTATGACGAGAGCTGTACAAGGCAAGATATATATATTTTTTTAAAGAATTATGCTAATATAGTCAGGAAAATGTGCATATGAAGAGATCTATGCAAGACTAAAAAAACACCAATCAAGGGTTATGCTTAGATAATAAGGTAGCGATGACAGAGAGCTTTACAAGGCACAAAATATAGGAACTATTTAAAAACACTGAAGTATTAAGCCCTTAGACATCACATAGATGAACATATTTGGAGCACAGAGTTAGTCTGCCTGACTGGAACTCATCTACTATCCTTGTCAGCATATGTGTGAAATAGAATGCCTTCGGTTTAGGGATATCAGCACAGAACTTCATATCAAATGACAACCTGCTCGGAAGGAGCCCAGACAAGCAGTTTGCATCACCTGCATGTAGTACCCACGGGTTCTATTAGGTTTCAGCTGAGGAACCCCATCCACCAGCTTCACATCGGTGTGTTTGCCAGAGAACAGTTCGGTCAGAGACTCACACTTCTTACTCAGAACAGGACATTTCATTTCTAGAAGCTCTTGAGAGTTTAACACTCCATCTGGGCTTGCAGAAAGCCATGTCTCCTTGACACTCACTACTGTACCTCTACTCTCCAGACTAAACCCACAGCTCTCCATCCATGTGTAGGCCACCTGCTCGTTCTCCTTGCCAAATGTGGTTGCTGAGTTCCCATGGAACAAGGGGGAAGAGATGCTCCCGCACAAAGTTGTTGGGATTTGTTGAGGTGAGCACAGGAACCTTCTTTGCTGAGCTAGCAGTGATCGGGAAGTTTACTCGCGTCATACCACCACGCATGGGAGACACTCTGTGCTTTAGTGACCTCCTCCAAGCTGGCACATTTCCACTCCTCCAGCTTAACATAAACGTCATCAAATGACAAGCATTTCTGACATCGCATGTTGATGCCGTGTTCACCACAAGGCTGGTGTAGCTGTGTTACTGCAGCTTGAACATGATGACTGACTGGTTTAGCTTTGATGCACTTGTGCAGAAGGCTCCTACACTGGAACATTGGCCCCTTCCAAACTCTTCTTAAGTGCGTTGTGGGAGTGGTACGCAGGAGTTAGAGATGGAGAAGCGGCTGGGGTGCTGTCAGAGAACTCGTCACTTGGTTTGTGACGTTTGAAACAGATCTCGCGCAACCTTTTCGGGGCTAAATTCCGCTGCGTCCCAGAGTTCCACTGGCATTGCTCATCTGTACAGGACACCCCTGTCAATCCTCCATACACAGCATTCTGCACCGTCAACCAAACACTACTGTTAGAATAGTCAATTACAGTACAGAGCACTAGTTTACATGGTGTTCACAGCTGACTAGTTTACACAGTACCCTTTTAACTAGTAGGTTTATGTCATGTTGGTCATTTCCTATTTGATTGTAAAACTCACCTTGATTCTGAAGCTACCTCTTTGTCATTTGAGATTAGACTGATATACTTATACAATGAGCCATTTAAACCATTAACCGTGTGTGCATGTTGTAATAGTTAACGTTACCAGTTCTGGTCAGTGATATGGTATCATCACAATTAGCTAGTTAGCTAACGTCAAACATATCAGTCATACAAAGGCTAATCATTAAAATAGCCAGCGAGCTAGCTACCTTCCATAGTATTGCAACTGCATGACTGCAAAACTTCCCCTGCCCTGCAACACAAGAACACCCTGCAGTCTCCACCGTGCAGACAGATGATACCAGAATCCAGGCAGAATGATGGTGTGTTTTGCTCTGACTGGGCTGGACATCTGCTTTGAGGAACACCAGGTTGTCATCCTCAAGACAGTGAATAAGCACCCGTCCAACTTTGCCGTTGTGGAGGTATTGATATGCCTCTGTGCTTTTGTAGATCCTCGTCTCTGACCCATCCACACCAAGAGACGAGACAAAATAATTGAAGATGTCTTCATAGGTGATATGTGGCCATTTTTTCATATCGTCCTCCCACTCTTAAATAATCTGCGGATGTGGCACAGACTTGCCATTCGACTTTGAAAGGTTTTTCTTGGTATGATCCCACAGCATTTTGAGCTAGTTAGCATAACGTTCGCAAAATGTCAAGTACGCCACAACGGAAGTTCTCCACAAAACAGAACGTTCGGACATTGTTTCGTTTCTGGGTTCTTAAATAAGGTGAATAAGGTCAGGAGAACTTGGAGTTTGGTGTCAGCCAGACAAGTGCTGCATGTGTTCTACTTTACAAAATGTGATTTCCTCTGTCTGATTTTGGCTTCAGAAACCATCCTGATTTCAACCTGCTTATGATTAATCTTCTACAGAAACCAAACACGTCCTAAATCCTTTCCTCATCCTCCGTGACTCATGTTCAAGGGATCCAATCCCATCCGACACGTTGTAATTTTGTACCGACACCATATCTGGGATGAAATGCATACGTCACATAAAATGGCCTGATTTCCAATCCAGCTTGCTGTGAAAGCAGCAGCACAGTCAGTATGATTCATCACTTCAATTCAACATGACATTTCTTCTGATTCTACTTTTCCTTGATTGATTTTTCAAGAAGACAAGTTAGGGGACAACATTTTGAGTCAATATAGAATAGAATACAGAGTTAAAACAAAACAAGGGTGAGGAAATACCTGAACATTAAGTTGTAAAAGACTGAACAAGGGGAAGGGATTTCTGGGATTCGATAACAGCGTTATGAAAGAAGGTCGAAGAATGAAAGAATTAGCTCTACGGTCTTGATAAGATAAAGCCTTTTCTCTGGGTCTCATACTGTGAGCTGGGGAGCTTATGTTGGTTGGTTCCCACCAGGGACCAGGTGGTTGTAATTACAAGAGGTGGTGATCTAGGATCAGTTTTTCCTTTTAGATCATAACAAACTAGATTATATTAACAGGAGGGACTTGATCTTAGATCAACACACCTACTCTGAGACATTTTGCGAATACAGGCCTTAATTTGAGGAGGCTTTGTTGGTTCCAGCAGGGAGCAGGTGGTTGTTGTGGTCCTGGAGGACTAAAGCATAGCTACACACATACAGAGTTTCATGACAGCGCAGGATTCCTGGTTAGGTGACCATTCAGTAACAGGAATCAGCCACAGTCCTCCAGCCTGGGGGAACAAGCTGCTACTGACACAGCCACAGTCCTCCAGCCTGAGGGAACAAGCTGCTACTGACACAGCCACAGTCCTCCAGCCTGAGGGAACAAGCTGCTACTGACACACAACTGCCACAACCCCCGCACCAAAGACCATCACAACCCCACCAGCCTGGGGGTACAAGCCTGCTACGAACAACCACCAAGTCCCCAGTGGGGGCAGCTGCACGAGCCCGTCTCAGCCTGGGGAACAAGCTGCTTACTGACACATCGCCTCCAAGCGGAACCTACGACCTACACAGTCCTCCACCTGAAGGGAACAAGCTGCTACTGACATGATGTCACAGTCCCCAGGCCTGGGGAGACAAGCTGCTACTGACACAACCACAGTCCCTCCAGCCTGGGGAACAATGCTGCTACTGACAAATACACTCACTGGACAGTCCGTCCCGCCAACCGCCTCGTGGAAGAGGCTCACCCACTGTCCTGCCAGTGAGGCAATGCTACTGACACAGTCACATCCTCCAGCCTGGGGGAAAGCTGCTACTGACACAACGACGACTAGGTCAAACAACCTTACATACCACCGACCAGTAACCGCGTACACCACTACACACCAGCGTACACCAGCTGTACACAACCACCTTACACACCAGGCGTACCACACCAGCGATACACACCGCACCAGCTACCACCACCTTACCACACCAGCGTACCACCACGCTATACAACCACTACACGAAGCGTACACACCAGCGTACACTACCACGTACAAACTTACACACACGAACAAGCGTACACACCCCACGTACTACCACAACGCAACGCAGTACACCAGAACCCAGCTAACAAGCCCCCGACGTAAACACCCAGCCACACCCAGCGACATTCTTACCAACACTACCCGCGTACACACAGCTTACAAGCTTCACCCACGTACACCAGCACACACAGCGAACCAGCAGTACACACAGCGCAACACACTACCACCTTAGCGACAAACCACCGTACCAGCACCGTACACACCAGCGTACACACCTACCTGTCACACAGGTCACCGCGTCACACCACCGTCACACCCTAAACACCGTACACACCAGCACGCACACCCCACCCGTACACCGCAGCCGTACACTACAGCCGACCCCACGTACACACACCAGACCACCTACACCCAGCGTACACACAACGTCACAACCCAACGTACACGACCAGCGTACACACCAGGTCCACACACCAGACCAGCTACACACCGCAGCGTACACACCTCCCGCAAGCTACACACGGACAGCCGTACACAACCGCACACATCACGCAGCGTACACACCAGGTACACACCACCAGCGTACACCGAGCCCAGCCTGGTCACACCACCACCACCGGTACCACCAGCGTACACTCACCACACGTACCACCAGCGTACACACACATCCAGGTACACCACTACACTACGCGTCACAAACACAACAGCGTACACCATGCACGTACAACCTACGTACACACCACGGTACACACCACCGTCCACACCAGCGTACACACCAGGTACACACCACCGTAACACACCACCCGTACAACACCGTACACCACGTACACACCTACGACACCCACGCGTACACACCAGCGTACACACCAGCGTACACACCACGACACGACACACCCGTACACCAGCGTACACACCACCGTACACACCCACCGTACACACCAGCACACCCAGCGTACACACCAGCGTACACCCGTACAACCCGCGTACCACACCCTTACCACCAGCGTACACACCAGCGTACACACCAGCGTACCACACAAGCCAGCTACACACCAAGCGTACACACCAGCGTACACACAATAACCAGCGTACACACCAGCTACACACACCTGTACACACAGCGTACAACACCACTTACACACCAGCGACACACCACTTACACACCACCGTACACGCCACGTACACGCCACCGTACACGCACCGTACACGACCACCGTACACCGCCAGCGTACACGCCAAGCGTACACACCACGCGTACACACCAGCGTACACACCAGCGTACACACCACCGTACCACCACGTACACACTCAGCATACCACACAGCTTACACACCAGCGTACACACCACGTACACACGCGTAGCACCACCAGCGTACCACCGCGTACACACAGCGACACAGCTACCACCAGCGTACACACCACCTACACACCACGTACACACCACGTACACACAGCGTACACACCAGCGTACAACACCAGCGTACACCCCACCGTACACCCACCCGTAACACACTCACGTACACCCACGTACACACACCGTACACACCACCGTACACACCAGCGTACACACCAGCGTACAACACCAGCGTACACACCAGGTACACAGCCACCGTAACACCAGCGTACACACCAGCGTACACACCAGCGTAAAACACACACCGTACCACCACGTACACACCAGCAACCACAGGTACACACCGCGTACACACCAGCGTACACACCAGCGTACAACCACTTACACACCAGCGTACACACCAGCGTACCACCAGCGTACACCACATAACCAGCGTCACACACCAGCGACCACCAGCGTACACACACACACGTACACACAGCTACCACACCACCAAGCGTACACACCACTTCCACACCACGTACACACCTTACCAACGTACACACACCTTACACACCAACCCCACGACTACCCACCTACAGCCAGCTACCACCAGCGTACGCACACCAGCGTACACCCAGCGTACACACACTACCAGCGTACACACAGCGTACACACCAGCGTACACACCAGCGTACACACCAGCGTACACACATCATATGCACAGATTAATACACACAGACACACACAAACACTCACATATACAATGACAGACTCGTGCTGTATTGTATTCACACTCATATACTCTATACACACACACACACCCACACACACACAACACAACACACACACACACACACACAAACACACACAAACACACACACACACACACAACAGTGTCTTTAGACACAAAGTGGTGCTGTTTTCCACCACATTCTGTCAGCCACAGCGACAGCAGTGCCTGTTAGTGTACGATGCCCACTTCACGTCAACTACAGGTGACTACCTAAGTGCTTTACACCAACAGCCAGACCATTTATAACAGTCTGTGTGTTATGAAAGATACAACAAGGCACAACAGTTTATGTATGTCGAAATTGCATTTAAATTCACAGGGATATAAGCCTTCAATGTTGTAATAATGGCTAAACAATGCTGCCAAGCTGCACGGTATATTCACAACACCACACTGCATGAGGTTGTTGGACTGCATCATCCGTATATCAACTGACCGTTCTCTGACCCGGTCATCCTGTATATCAACTGCCACGTCTCCTGACACCAGCATCATCCTGTATATCAACAGGACCGTCTCCTGACCCGGCATCATCCTGTATTCAACAGCACCGTCTCTGACCCGGCACAATCTGTATATCAACAGCACCGTCTCCTGACCGGCATCATCCTGTATATCACAGAACCGTCTCCTGACCCGGCATCATCCTGTTATTCAACAGCACCGTCTCCTGACCCGGCATCATCTGTATATCAAACAGGACCCGTCTCCTGACCCGGCATCATCCCGTATACTAACAGCACCGTCTCCTGACCCGGCCATCATCCCGTATATCACAGACCGTCTCCTGACCCGGCAGTCATCCTATCAGCAGTCTCCTGACCGCATCATCCTGTATATAACAGCACGTCTCCTGACCCGGCATCATCTCCCGTATATCAACAGCACCGTCCTCTGACCCGGCATCATCCCGTATATCAACAGCACCGTCTCCTGACCGGCATCATCCTGTATATCAACAGCACCGTCTCCTGACCGGCATCATCCTGTATATCAACAGCACCGTCTCCTGACCCAGCATCATCCTGTATATCAACAGCACCGTCTCCTGACCCAGCATCTCCTGTATATCAACAGCACCGTCTCCTGACCCAGCATCATCCTGTATATCAACAGCACCGTCTCCTGACCCGCATCTCCTGTATATCAACAGCACCGTCTCCTGACCCAGCATCATCCTGTATATCAACAGCATTGTCTCCTGACCAGCATCATCCTGTATATCAACAGCACCGTCTCCTGACCAGCATCCTCCTGTATATCAACAGCACCGAGAGAGGAGCAGTAGTAGAGAATGGAACACAGTAACAGCATGGAGGCCTAAGCCCAAACGCTTGGTCTGTTACAGAAGTGAAAGGGCACACATACAGTATATATACAGTGAGGCAAAAAGTATTTAGTCAGCCACCAATTGTGCATGTTCTCCCACTTAAAAAGATGAGAGGCTGAATTTCATCATAGGTCACTTCAACTATGACAGACAAAATGAGAAAAAGAAATCCAGAAAATCACATTGTAGGATTTTTTATGAAATTATTTGCAAATTATGGTGGAAAATAAGTATTTGGTCTAACAAAAGTTTTCTCTCAATACTTTGTATATATCCCTTTGTTGGCAATGACAGAGGTCAAACGTTTTCTGTAAGTCTTCACAAGGTTTTCACACACTGTTGCTGGTATTTTGGCCCATTCTCCATGCAGTCTCGTCTAGAGCAGTGATGTTTTGGGGCTGTTGCTGGCAACACCGGACTTTCAACTCCCTCCAAAGATTTTCTATGGGGTTGAGATCTGGAGACTGGCTAGGCCACTCCAGGACCTTGAAATGCTTCTTACGAAGCCACTGTTGCCCAGGCGGTGTGTTTGGGATCATTGTCATGCTGAAAGACCCAGCCACGTTTCATCCTTCCAATGCCCTTGTTTGTGCCGGAGAGCAGGAACGGAGCGGTAGAGGACACGAGCA
>NW_019943975.1:18010-24880 GCF_002910315.2 Salvelinus sp. IW2-2015 | reverse complement strand
CCCCTTTACACACCAGCGTACACACACCTTACACACCACGTACACACCACTTACACACCAGCGTACACACCACCTTACACAACCACACTTACCACCAGCGTACACGCACTTACACGACGACACACCAGCGTACACACCAGCGTACACCACGCGTACACACACACATAACCAGC
Organism: Salvelinus sp. IW2-2015; assembly: GCF_002910315.2. Taxonomy (NCBI): domain Eukaryota; kingdom Metazoa; phylum Chordata; class Actinopteri; order Salmoniformes; family Salmonidae; genus Salvelinus; species Salvelinus sp. IW2-2015. Next base: position 24,707 of record NW_019943975.1, on the reverse strand, counting down.
GTAACACACCAGCGTACACACCAGCGTACACACCAGCGTACACACCAGCGTACAACACACTTATGCACAGATATAAACACACGACACACACAAACACTCACATATACATAGACAGACTCGTGCTGTATAGTATTCACACTCATATACTCTATAAACACACACACACACACACACACACACACACACACACACACACACACACACACACACACAACAACACACACACACACACACACACACAGTGTCTTTAGACACAAAGTGGTGCTGTTTTCCACCACATTCTGTCAGCCACAGCGACAGCAGTGCCTGTTAGTGTACGATGCCCCTTCACGTCAACTACAGGTGACTACCTAAGTGTTTTACACCAACAGCCAGACCATTTCATAACAGTCTGTGTGTTATGAAAGATACAACAAGGCACAACAGTTTATGTATGTCGAAATTGCATTTGAAATTCACAGGGATATAAGCCTTCAATGTTGTAATAATGGCTAAACAATGCTGCCAAGCTGCACGGTATATTCACAACACCACACTGCATGAGGTTGTTGGACTGCATCATCCTGTATATCAACTGCACGTCTCCTGACCCGGCATCATCCTGTATATCAACTGCACCGTCTCCTGACCAGCATCATCCTGTATATCAACAGGACCGTCTCCTGACCCGGCATCATCCTGTATATCAACAGCACCGTCTCTGACCCGGCATCATCCTGTATATCAACAGCACCGTCTCCTGACCGGCATCATCCTGTATATCACCAGAACCGTCTCCTGACCCGGCATCATCCTGTATATCAACAGCACCGTCTCCTGACCGCGCATCATCTGTATATCAAACAGCCGTCTCCTGACCGGCAACATCCGTATATCAAAGCACGTCTCCTGACCCGGCATCATCCCGTATATCAACAGCACCGTCTCCTGACCCGGCATCATCCTGTATATCAACAGCACCGCTCCTGACCCGGCATCATCCTGTATATCAAACAGCACGTCTCCTGACCCGGCATCATCTCCGTATATCACACAGCACCGTCTCCTGACCCGGCATCATCCCGTATATCAACAGCACCGTCTCCTGACCGGCATCATCCTGTATATCAACAGCACCGTTCCTGACCCGGCATCATCCTGTATATCAACAGCACCGTCTCCTGACCCAGCATCATCCTGTATATCAACAGCACCGTCTCCTGACCCAGCATCATCCTGTATATCAACAGCACCGTCTCCTGACCCAGCATCATCCTGTATATCAACAGCACCGTCTCCTGACCAGCATCATCCTGTATATCACAGCACTGTCTCCTGACCAGCATCATCCTGTATATCAACAGCACTGCTCCTGACCCAGCATCACTTTTCCTTTGATCTCGTATATCAACAGCACCGAGAGAGGAGCAGTAGTAGAGAATGGAACACAGTAACAGCATGGAGGCCTAAGCCCAAACGCTTGGTCTGTTACAGAAGTGAAAGGGACAAACATAACAGTATATATACAGTGAGGCAAAAAAGTATTTAGTCAGCCACCAATTGTGCATGTTCTCCCACTTAAAAAGATGAGAGGCCTGTAATTTTCATCATAGGTTACACTTCAACTAGACAGACAAAATGAGAAAAAGAAATCCAGAAAATTCACATTGTAGGATTTTTTATGAAATTATTTGCAAATTATGGTGGAAAATAAGTATTTGGTCAATAACAAAAGTTTCTCTCAATACTTTGTTATATACCCTTTGTTGGCAATGACAGAGGTCAAACGTTTTCTGTAAGTCTTCACAAGGTTTTCACACACTGTTGCTGGTATTTTGGCCCATTCTCCATGCAATTCTCGTCTAGAGCAGTGATGTTTTGGGGCTGTTGCTGGCAACACGGACTTTCAACTCCCTCCAAAGATTTTCTATGGGGTTGAGATCTGGAGACTGCTAGGCCACTCCAGGACCTTGAAATGCTTCTTACGAAGCCACTCCGTTGCCCAGGCGGTGTGTTTGGGATCATTGTCATGCTGAAAGACCCAGCCACGTTTCATCTTCAATGCCCTTGCTGATGGAAGGAGGTTTTCACTCAAAATCTCACGATACATGGCCCCATTCATTCTTTCCCTTTACACGGATCAGTCGTCCTGATCCCTTTTGCAGAAAAAACAGCCCCAAAGCATGATTGTTTCCACCCCCCATGCTTCACAGTAGGTTATGGTGTTCTTTGGATGCAACTCAGCATTCTTTGTCCTCAAACACGACGAGTTGAGTTTTTACCAAAAAGTTATATTTTGGTTTCATCTGACCATATGACATTCTCCCAATCTTCTTCTGGATCATCCAAATGCTCTCTAGCAAACTTCAGCCTGGACATGTCTGGCTTAAGCAGGGGGACAACGTCTGGCACTGCAGGATTTTGAGTCCCTGGCGGCGTAGTGTGTTACTGATGGTAGGCTTTGTTACTTTGGTCCCAGCTCTCTGCAGGTCATTCACTAGGTCCCCGTGTGGCTCTGGGATTTTTGCTCACCGTTCTTGTGATCATTTGACCCACGGGGTGAGATCTTGCGTGGACCCAGATCGAGGGAGATATCAGTGGTCTTGTATGTCTTCCATTTCCTAATAATGTGCTCCACAGTTGATCTTCTTCAAACCAAGCTGCTTACCTATTGCAGATTCAGTCTTCCCAGTCTGGTGCAGGTCTACAATTTTGTTTCTGGTGTCCTTTGACAGGTCTTTGGTCTTGGATAGTGGACGTTTTGGAGGTGACTGTTTGACGGTTCGTGGACAAGGTGTATTTTATTACTGATAACAAGTTCAACAAGGTGCCATTATATATAGGTAACGAGTGGAGGACAGAGGAGCCCTTAAAGAAGTACAGGTCTGGCTGAGAGCCAGCAAATCTGCTTGTTTGTTAGGTTGACCAACATACTTTTTATCCACCATAATTTGCCAAATAAATTATTAAAATCCTACAACGTGATTTTCTGGAAAAAAAAATTCTCATTTTGTCTGTCATAGTTGAAGTGTACCTTATGATGAAATTACAGGCCTCTCTCATCTATTTTAAGGTGGGAAACTGCACAATTGGCGGCTGACTAAATACTTTTTTGCCCACTGTAAATATATATACTTATAAATAGAAATGGAAGAGAGGAAACAGAGGAGAAAGGGAATGGAGGGGAGCGGCACAGGAGAGAGAGAGAGAGAGAGAGAGAGAGAGAGAGAGAGAGAGAGAGAGAGAGAGAGAGAGAAGAGAGAGAGAGAGAAGAGAGAGAGAGAGAGAGAGAGAGAGAGAGAGAGTGTGAAACAGGGAAGTGAACTATCAGGTAAACTAAGGAGACTTAAAATTCCTCTTTTGAAGAATTGTGACTGAAAGCAGGAAGGAACCATGGCACAGATGAAATAGAGAGGAGGAGGACGATGCTGTAATATATTCTCATTGTCATTGTTCGATGTCTCTCTCTATAATCCCACATACACACACATCACATACTGCTTCTGTATTAGTAGCTTTGAAGTCTCTAAGCTGATTCCCATTCTTAAATAAACCCTGTTCTCTACTCTCTCCGTCACCGTTTCAATTTAGTAGGATTACGTAAGAGTCTTTAGTTCACCGATTGGCTGCAGGGAGGGGATGGGAGATCCACACTGCCTATACTGACAAGCCAATAGACTAACTAGTCCTCCAGCTATGCTGCTGGCTATTCTACAGTATATCTAGTTTTCTCATCTCAACAGGCGGACATCACAAGGATACTGAGAGTGTGCATGTGCAGTTGTGCATGGTTGTGTGTGTGTGTGACGTAGGGCCTTCCAAAACAGGGATCTGCACCTCCACACCAAAGTCGCCAAGGTATCCTGCCTAAATGACTACCGACTCGTAGCACTCACGTCTGTAGCCATGAAGTGCTTTGAAAGGCTGGTCATGGCTCACATCAACACCATCATCCCAGGAAACCCTAGACCCACTTCAATTCGCATACCGCCCCAACAGATCTACAGATGATGCAATCTCTATTACCCTCCACACTGCCCTTTCCCACCTGGACAAAAGGAACACCTACGTGAGAATACTGTTCATTGACTACAGCTCAGCGTTCAACACCATAGTGCCCTCAAAGCTCATCATTAAGCTAAGGACCCTGGGACTAAACACTTTCCTCTGCAATTGGATCCTGGACTTCCTGAGGGGCCGCCCACAGGTGGTAAGGGTAGGCAACAACACATCTGCCACACTGATCTTCAACACAGGGGGCCCTCAGGGGTGTGTGCTTAGTCCCCCCTGTACTCCCTGTTCACCCATGACTGTTTGACCAAAACAAAAAGTTCTACAGTTGCACCATCGAGAGCATCTTGACTGGTTGCATCACCGCCTGGTATGGCAACTGCTTGGCCTCCGACAGCAAGGCACTACAGAGGGTAGTGCGTACAGCCGAGCACATCACTGGGGCTAAGCTTCCTGCCATCTAGGATCTCTATACCAGGCGTGGTCAGAGGAAGGTCCTAGAAATTGCCAAAGACTCCAGCCACCCGATTCATAGACTGTTCTCTCTGCTACCACATGGCAGGCGGTACCGGAGCACCAAGTCTAGGTCCAAGAGGCTTCTTAACATCTTCTACCCCCCCAAGCCATAACACTGCTGAACAGCTAATAAAACGGCTAACCAGACTATTTGCATTGACCCCCCCCCTTTTTTTATTTTACACTGCTGCTACTCGCTATTTATTATCTATGCGTAGTCACTTTACGCCTACCTACATGTACATATTACCTCAATTATCTTGACTAACCTGTACCCCAGCATCTTGACTCTGTACCAGTAGCCCCTGTATATACAATGCTTATATACAGAAAAAATAAGGAAAGTACCCCCTTGACTTTATCTACATTTTGTTACGTTACAGACTTACTCAAAAATGTATTTCAAAAAACGTGTTCCTCATCAATCTACATACAATACCCCTTAATGACAAAGCAAAAACAGGTTTTTAGAATTGTTTTGCAAATGTGTTAAAAACTAAAAACATAAATACCTTATTTACATAAGTATTCAGATCTTTTGCTATGAGACTCGAAATTGAGCTCCGAGACAGGATTGTGTCGAGGCACAGATCTGGGGAAGGGTACAAAACAATGTCTGCAGCATTGAAGGTCCCCATGAACACAGTGGCCTCCATCAATTTTAAATGGAGGAAGTTTGGAACCACCAAGACTCTTCCTAGAGCTGGTCACCCGGCCAAACTGAGCAATCGGGGAGAAGGGACTTGGTCAGGGAGGTGACCAAGAACCCAATGGTCACTCTGACAGAGCTCCAGAGTTCCTTTGTGGAGATACGGGAACCTTCCAGAAAGACAACCATCTCTGCAGCACTCCACCAATCAGGCCTTTATGGTAGAGTGGCCAGACGGAAGCCACTCTTCAGTAAAAGGCATAACAGCCCGCTTGGAGTTTGCCAAAAGGCACCCAAAGGACTCTCAGACCATGAGAAACAATATTCTCTGGTCTGATGAAAGCAAGATTGATCTCTTTGGCCTGAATGCCAAACGTCACGTCTGGAGGAAACCTGGCACCATCCCTACGGTGAAGTATGATGGTGGCAGCGTCATGCTGTAGGGATGTTTATCAGCGGCAGGGACTGGGAGACTAGTCAGGATCGAGGGAAAGATGAACGGAGCAAAGTACAGAGAGATCCTTGATGAAAACCTGCTCCAGAGCGATCAGGACCTTAGACTTGGGTGAAGGTTCACCTTCCAACAGGACAACAACCCTAAGCACACAGCCAAGACAACGCAGGAGTGGCTTTGAGACAAGACTCTGAATATCTTTGAGTGGCCCAGCCAGAGCCTGGACTTGAACCCGATCAAACATCTCTGGAGAGACCTGAAAATAGCTGTGCAGCGACGCTCCCCATCCATCTTGACAGAGCTTGAACGGATCTGCAGAGAAGAATGGGAGAAACTCCCCAAATACACGTGTGCCAAGCTTGTAGCATCATACCCAAGAAGACTTGAGGCCGTAATTGCTGCCAAAGGTGTTTCAACAAAGTACTGAGTAAAGGATCTGAATACTTACGTAAATATGATATTTCAGTATGTTTTTTTTATACATTTGCAAAAAATTCTAAAAAACAGTTCTTGATTTGTCATTATGAGTGTATTGTGTGTAGATTGATGAGGGGAAAAAGGCGATTTAATACATTTTAGAATAAGGCTGTAACATAACAAAATGTGGAAAAATTCAAGGTCTCTGAGTACTTCCTGAATGCACTGTAGAGCCTTGTTATAGTTTTATATTTTTACGCTTCTATTTTTTTACTTTAGTTCAATATTTTCTCAAGAAAAATAAGAGTTAACTGCATTGTTGGTTAGGGGCTCGTAAGTAAGCATTTCACGGTAAGGTGAAATGTTGTATTCGGCTCGTGTGACGAATAATATTTGATTTGATTTGATCAAGCCGTCTGCATCACCACACCTCTTTAGAGCTGTGAAGCCTGGGTCACTTACAGTCATCACAACAAGCAGCTAGAGCAATTCCACATAAGATGCCTGCAGTGCATCCTGGGAATCACCTGGTGCGACCGCGTGCCCCATACACAGTATCGAGGCCATGGTCACCCAACACCAACTGCGCTGGCTTGGGCATGTCATTAGAATGTCTCAGGAGCGCTCTCCGCGGAAGATCCTGCATGGCCAGCTACACCTTGGCCGGCGGT
>NW_019943975.1:12034-17886 GCF_002910315.2 Salvelinus sp. IW2-2015 | reverse complement strand
TCCCTGACTATTAAATGTGAACTCTGCTCTTTAAACAATTAAATGTAACATTTTGTAGCTACGAACTGAGTTGCAAGTATTCATACAGTATTCATACAGAAGTCAGGAAAACTGTCAGAGGAATAATCATTGCGGTCCATATTTTGTGTATTGACCTTTTTCATCCTGAAGTTTAGATTAAAAGCTYTTTGTTTTTATCCATGAAAAATATTGATGCAGCAAGTTACTGTTGCCAACATGTGACTATTCTAAACAGGTTTCCCACAACTTTTATATAAATGCATAAAATATTTTTCATAATATGGGTGCATTATCCATTGAGTGTTTAATGCATCTGTAAACAACACATGCATGTGTTTTTTTTCTTTGAATTACATGGATTACAATTTAACTAATTATTTTATCCTTATAGGTACGAGAACTTGTCCTGGACAACAGCCGATCAAATGAAGGGAAAATCAAAGGCCTCACAGAAGAATTTGTCAATCTGGAATTCCTCAGTTTGATAAATGTTGGCCTAATCTCAGTCTCCAACCTTCCCAAACTTGAGAAACTCAAAAAGGTAATGTTTTTTTTCTTCCATTTTTAACACAAGCTTACACTTACAGTAACATTTGTGTTGACTCCTTTTGAAAAATACCTTAAATTCTGCTGGGGGGGGGGGTATAGAAAGAGCCATTTGTTCGTCCCTAATGGCACCCTATTCCCTATATAGTGCACTTTTGAGGGCCCTGGTCTAAAATAGTGCTCTATGTAAGGAATAGGATTCCATTTGGGATGTAGTCATTATTTTCTGAAAGACTGTTACTTGCTTTGGTGTTTTTGGACAGAAGTGACTGTATCTTCACATTATGTTGCAGTTGGAACTCAGTGACAACAGAATCTCTGGTGGCCTTGACGWGCTAGCAGAGAAACTCCCCAACCTCACACATCTAAATCTAAGCGGGAACAAACTGAAAGACATCAGCACGTTGGAACCTTTGGTAGGTACACCAAACTCCCGGTAGAGCACAATACAGTGCAACACCATCTCATTGGCTCAGACTATGCCTCAAATTTCATTTCCCCATATAGAGTTTTGACTAATTTGGTCCCACAGAAAAAGCTGGACAGCCTGAAGTCTCTGGACCTGTTCAACTGTGAGGTGACCAACCTGAACGACTACAGGGAGAGTGTGTTCAAGCTGCTCCCTCAGCTTACCTACCTGGACGGGTACGACGCGGAGGACCGGGAGGCGACCGACTCGGACGAGAGTGGACGACGATGACGACGATGAGGTGGGCAGTCATTTAGTTTGTGTTTTGAGGGAATACAAGGAAATGTAAAGTGCAGATGTGCGTTGAATGGAGGGTCTTCTGTAGCTCAGTTGMTAGAGCATGGCACTTGCAACGCCAGGATAGTGGYTTCGATTCCCGGGACCACCCGTACTTAAATGTATGCTCGCATCACTATAAAACATCTGCTAAATGGAATATTTATATATTGCAATCCATATGTGTTTTGTCATGGAAGGTTTGTTGGCATTTCTCTGTGATGACTGACAATGGAGGTGGTGTATTTGTTTTTTAGGAGAGGATGAGGACGTAGAGGAGGAAGACTTTGACGAGGAGGATGATGACTATGAAGAGGAGGGAGTAGTAGTAGGAGAGGATGATGAGATCAGCGGAGTTAAGGAGGTAAAGCCAGTTTTGGTTTATTTGTGACCCAATAGTTTAAAAAGATCAACAGATCAATATGGTTTGAGAGCTCTGTGGATGCTGACCTGCTCTGTCACTTCTCTCCAGGAGGAAGTTCTCGGCATTGATGGTGAAGTTGACGAAGATGGTATGTCATTCATACTTTGTCACAAGCTCACTTTTGGATACTTTACTAAGTACAGTACCATATAGTATAGGGATGCACGATATATCGGTGAACATATCTAGTTAAAGCCAATGTGCAAAACCGATGTCAAAGCTGACATGCATACCTATAAAGTAGGTACATGAGCTAATGACGCCATGTAAAAATGTTGCGCTACACGTGCAACACAGCATTCCTAACCTTGCCCACAATGTCTGCTGTGTGGATCGAGTAGTCAACAAGTCGAGCAGTCATTTGAAAGAGTAAGAAAATTTCAACGAGACAACTCAAAGGCGAAATCCATTAAAGCCAAGATAATGGAATTCATTGCCCCTGACAATCAACCGTTTTCTGACGTGGGTGATGTTGGCTTTCGCCGACTGGTCGAGCACTGGTACACACTACCAAGTGCGCTATTTTTCAGATGTTGCCCTATCGGAGTTACACAGTAATAACGTTACGACATACATACTATGGAACGCCGTTTGGGTCTTTGCATATCAAAAATGATACAGTAGCACTGTCAGAGCTGTACAAAAGTCTGCAAACACCGGTCACGAACGATGTTTACAATACCGCGTTGGTAATAAAGCGTCATTTGTTTGACCGCATCTTCTGGGGTAGCTAGCTTTAGGTAGCACCAATACAACCAGCTTGAAAAACAATGACCAGTAGAAACTGCAGTCATTTTCATTATTCTTAGCAATGATTTAGGAATCCTTGTAAGTATTAGCTAGGTAGCCACTTGTTGTTCACCTATTGAAATTGAACTTCAGTGCATGAAAATAAATAGCTAGCCAGCTGCTTAACCCTGTTGCCCAAAGCTAAGGTTATAAGCAGCCAGCTAACTTCATCTGGCTAGTGAGGCTCGACCGGACCGGGTTATGTGACTTGAAGCTAGCCACAATAAGGATTAGGCACAATAGTGGAATTTGCGGTTTGCCTTCAAAATAAGTGTCATTGACAGTGATGCAAATAAATACAAATAGTAGAATTGTGCCAAACTTTTATTTTGAAGGCTAACCGCAAAGTCCACTGTGGCTAGCTTCACATAGATGGGTCCGACCACCATTAATAAAATAAGAACTGTCTTATAAATTAGGGTTATTTTAGATGATGACACCTAGCTATGCTACTGAAACGGATGCGGTTTTGCTATGTTTTTGGGGAAGAACATTGTTTTCCATCCATGAGCTAGCTAGCTTCTTTTTTTATGACCAGCACTGTGCGAGACAACTTTACCAGCATCATAGCATATGTATCGATGAATCGTTGTGACATATGAAATAGGAATGATGGTGTACATAAATTAATGAACGTGTTAAATTATTGTGACGTACAGTTATATTCAGGTCCTGATTGGTCAACAAGCTTATTTGACACGTCAAATGGTGTGACCAATCAGGACCTGAATATGACTGCATGTCCCAATAATTTAACGCGTTCATAATGTTTTTACGTAGTTATTACACTATCACTTGCATTTCATGTCACAACAATCCATCGATGTATCTTTTTTTGTCGCGCAAAGACCCAAACGGCGTTCCATAGAAATCCTGGTTGAGAATGAAACGACTGAACAAATGAACGAAACAGCAAGTAAGTGAAATAAATATGTTTTTATGATGTTTTACTGGTAATGGGGACATGCGTAAGTGCCATCAAAATAACTTTTTGGTCAGTTTGTGTGTAACCTTTATTTAACTAGGCAAGTCAGTTAAGAACAAATTCTTATTTACAATGACGGCCTACCACGGCCGCTGGGCCAATTGTGCACCGCCCTATGGGACTCCCAATCACGGCCGGATGTGATACAGCCTGGATTTGAACCAGGGACTGTAGTGACMCCTCTTGCACTGAGATGCAGTGCCTTAGACCGCTGCGTCCATGTGTGTGTGTTAACTATTTAACTGTACGAGAATGCTTAAAAGGCTGCTAAAATTTTAAATATTGGTTATCGGTATCAGGTTTTTTGGCAAGGAAAATGTTGCATATCGGTATCGGCCAAAAAATGTCATGTCGGTAGATCACTAGTATAGTGTAATGACCCTTTCCCATTTCTCCCAGAAATCAAGGCTGTCAAAGGAGAGAAGAGAATGCAAGAGCCTGACAACGATGATTATGAGGAAAAACCGACAGCCTATCAAGTTACCAACCCCTTCCCTCTCCACCCTGACACCCACCCTGCCTACGCCACGTCTCTCTCCCAGCTTTGAGCCCGTRTAGGGCAAGACTGTACCAGATGGGTGGTTCGAGTGGAGCTGCCTGCTCCCGATGGAATCGAGAGACATTCCCAAGGTTCTCAAGCAGCGCACTACTTCGCATTCCACAATTTCACTGTCAACTCCCCCTTTATGTATACCTGTGTGAGGACTTCAGGATTTGTACATTTTGAGTCTGCGCTTTTATATTTTTGTTGGATGAATTATGAATACATTGTTAGGTTATTTCTTACCCCTTGTCTGCTTTATCTTTATTTCCCCCCCAATAAATTGCTATAGCAACTGTGCGACAAGCGAGCGGTGATTTTTGTGTGGCCGCCTGTTGCACAAATCAAGGTTATAGCTACATTTTTTACTTTCTGTATGATCAAGCTTTGTAAATAAAATGTTTAGTTTTGTGCTAGTGACAAGTCTAGAACTCATATTTATATCACACAATATGCACCAAATACCTCAATGGATACTCCAGTCACTCCACGAGATGACATGTTGCAGTTTTTTATTTTGAATGGGAGGAAGGTAAAAAAAGACTGCAATAGGAACACGAGTTTCACTGCAACTCAAATTTTATTTGTTCACATGCTTTGAGAAAGGTGTAGACTAACAGTGAAATGCTTACTTGCAGGCCCTTCCCAACAATACAGAGAAAGGAAATAAAGTAAAGCATGTAATAAAAAATAATAGCAGATGTACAATGAATAACGATAGCATGCTATATACAAGAGGTACCAGTACCAAGTCTGTGCAGGGAACGAGGTAGATATGTACATATAACTAGGAATAAAGTGACAGTAGGGGTCCAGATTTTGCAGTCTTTCAGAACATCAGCTATCTGGATATGGGTGAAGGAGAAATGGGGAGGCTTGAGCAAGTTGCTGTGGGGGTGCAGGGCTGTTGACCAGGGTAGGGGTAGCAGTGGAAAGCATGGCCAGCCGTAGAAAAATGCTATTGAAATTCCATTATCGCGGATTTATCGGTGGTGACGGTGTTTCCTAGCCTCAGTGCAGTGGCAGCTGGGAGGAGGTGCTCTTATTCTCCATGGACTTTACAGTGTCCCAGAACTTTTTGGAGTTTGTGCTACAGGATGCAAATTTCTGTTTGAAAAAAGCTAGCCTTTGCTTTCCTAACTGCCTGTGTATATTGATTCCTAACTTCCCTGAAAAGTTGCATATCGCGGGGCTATTCGAAGCTAATGCAGTACACCACAGGATGTTTTTGTGCTGGTCAAGGACAGTTCAGGTCTGGAGTGAACCAGGGCTATATCTGTTCCTGTTCTTACATTTTTTGAATGGGGCATGCTTATTTACGATGGTGAGGAAGCACTTTTAAGAATAACCAGGCATCCTACTGACGGAATGAGGTCAATGTCCTTCCAGGATACCCGGCCAGGTCGATTAGAAAAGCCTGCTCGCTGAAGTGTTTTAGGGAGCTGTTGACAGTGATAAGCGGTGGTCGTTTGACCCAGAACCCATTACGGACGCAGGCAATGAGGCAGTGATCGCTGAGATCCTGGAGTTGAAGACAGCAGAGGTGTATTGGAGGGGTGAAGTGGTTAGGATGACATCTATAGGGTGCCCGTGTTTACGGATATGGGGTTGTACCGGTAGCGTTTATTGATATTTGCTGTGAGATTGAGGGCATCAAGCTTTAGATTGTAGGACGGCCGGGGTGTTAAGCATGTCCCAGTTTAGGTCACCTAAACAGCACGAGCTCTGAGATAGATGGGAACAATCAATTCACATATGGTGTCCAGGGCACAGCTGGGGCAGAAGGTGGTCTATAGCAAGC
>NW_019943975.1:0-11775 GCF_002910315.2 Salvelinus sp. IW2-2015 | reverse complement strand
GCAAAAAGTAGTTTTTCAAAGAAAAGGAAAGTAGACAATGAATGTAGGGTGTTCCAGCAAGAGTGGACATCAAAATATTTCTTTGTTGAGGTATTAGGGAAAGCTGTGTGCAACGAGAGGATCGCTGTCTTGAAAGACTACAACTTGTTCTGACACTTCTAGACGAAGCATGCAGAGAAATATAGGAATATGTCTTYTGAGCAGCGGACAAGTGCATCGAAAGAGTTGCTTTCTCAGTTGCAAAAGYAGCAAGGACTTTTCACAAAACTGCATTCAGCAAATTATGGGATTGCGAGAGCTAGCTATGTACTGTCCCACAAAATCGCTAAACATGGCAAGCCATTCGCTGAGGGCGAATTCATTAAAGAATGTTTGATTGACTCTGCAGCAATACTTTGCCTTGACAAGAATGAGCTGTTGGAAAATGTTTCCCTGTCAAGACGAACAGTGACACGGCGGGTTGAGGACATCACAGAGAATATGGAACAGTTGAAAGACAGGGTAAAGGATTTCACCTATTTCTCCTTGGCCCTGGATGAGAGCAGTGATGCATGTGACATGGCGCAGTCGTTGATACTCTTACGAGGCATAACCCCAGACTAGAGAGGAGCTTGCTTCAGTGCAATCAATGAAGTGCACAACCACAGGGCAAGATTTATTGGGGAGGTTAATAAGTGTGTGGCAAAGCTGGGACTGCGTTTTGGAAAGTTATCCAGTGTGACCACTGATGGGTGCCCAAACTTGACGGGAGAAAACATTGGCCTTTTGAAACGGATACAAGACCAATTTAGCTGAGCTGAACCCAGATCAGAAAATTGTTTCCCTGCATTGCATTATTCATCAGGAGGTGCTCTGTAAATGTATTCTGAAATATGAAAATTAGCTATTTATTTATTTTGCCTTTATTTTACTAGGCAAGTCAGTTAAGAACAAATTCTTATTTTCAATGACGGCCTAGTGGGTTAACTGCATTGTTCAGGGGCAGAATGACAGATTTGTACCTTGTCAGCTCGGGGATTCGATCTTGCGACCGTTCGGTTACTAGTCCAACACTCTAACCACTAGGCTACGCTGCTATATTGTGGATACAGTCACTAAAGTGGTAAACTATAAGAGCCAAATGTTTAAACCACAGGCAGTTTGTCTCATGTTGGAAAGGGTCCATGCAGATCTCCCCTACCACACAAATGTGAGATGGCTGAGTTTGGGGAAGGTGCTTAAAAGGGACCTGAAGTCGGAGATTGCTGAGTTTTTGTAAATGAAACGAAAATATGTGGATTTCCCTCAAATGCAAGATAAAGAATGGTTGGCTGATTTTGCCTTCACCGTGGACATCATGGCCCTCATGAATGAACAAACTACAAGGGAAGGGCCTTTTTGCACGTCAGTTGTACAGCCTGGTCAAAACCTTCAAGGGAAAATTACTMCTCCTGACCCGCCAAGTAGAAGCCACCAATCTCACCCACCTTCCGACACTACTAGTCTGTTCCCTATCAGATGACCAGCAGGAGAAGTATACATCACTGCTGCATGCTTTGAACGGTGAGTTTTGTCGTCGTTTTGAGGATTTCAAAATGTTAGAAAATGACATGCTGTTGGTTTCCTCTCCTTTCACCTTCAATGTGGATAACGCTCACACTGACCTGCAACTAGAGCTTATTGATCTTCAGTCTGATGCAGTGATTGTTTTGAATAGTTCTCCAATGTCACTGACGAGGTTCTATGCATGTCTCGAAAAAAACCTTCCAAAGATTAGGAGTCATGCTCAGAAGATGTTTGTACTGTTTAGGTCAACCTATGTATGTGAACAGACATTTTCTGTGACGAAATATAACAAGTCAAGACACGGATCATCTCTTACTGACTCCCACTTCTCAGCAATCCTGCACATAGCGACGTCAGAAACTATACCTGACTTCACTGCTCACACTGAGTAGTTTAAATGTAATGTTGAGCTCTCTAACTTTGTTTTTGTGCATACCTGTTAACAAGAGTTCTGTCCGTGGTGCTGAATGCACAATGTACTTTTCCCTCCGTATAGTTAATTGCATGTTTAATAATGAAAATACCTACCAAAAGGAGAACATGGATGTGGGTTATTTATGTGCATGTTAAAGTAAAATAAGTAGCATATCTGGATGTGATTTACAGTAATATATCTGTCAACACAGTCATACACATGATGTATAATCCTGTAATATGATTCTGGCCCACGATGGCAAAAATATATTCTGTCGCCCTCCATGGAAAATAATTGCCCAGGCCTGCCCTAGACCCACTTCAATTTGATTACTGCCCCAATAGATCCACAAACAATGCAATCACCATTGCACTGCACACAGCCCTATCCCATCTGGACAAGAGGAATACCTACGTCTGAATGCTGTTCATTGACTATAGCTCAGTCTTCAACACCTTAGTACCCTCCAAGCTCATCATTAAGCTCGGGGCCCTGGGTCTGAACCCTGCCTTGTGCAACTGGGTCCTGGACTTCCTGACGGGCCGCCCCCAGGTGGTGAAGGTAGGAAATATCATCTCCACTTCGCAGATCCTCAACACTGGGGACCCACAAGGGTGCGTGCTCAGTCCCCTCCTGTACTCCCAGTTCACCCACGACTGCGTGGCCACACATGCCTCCAACTCAATCATCAAGTTTGCAGATGACACAACAGTAGTAGGCCTGATTACCAACAATGACAAGACAGCCTACAKGGAGGAGGTGAGGGCCCTGGCGGAGTGGTGCCAAGAAAATAACCTCTTCCTCAACAAAACAAAAGAGCTGATCGTTGACCTCAGGAAACAGCAGGAGCGTGCTCCCTCTACATCGACGGGACCGCAGTGGAGAAGGTGGAAAGCTTCAAGTTCCTCGGTGTACACATCACTGACAATCTGAAATGGTCCACCCACAAAGACAGTGTGGGGAAGAAGGCGCAACAGCGCCTCTTCAACCTCAGGAGGCAAAAAAAAATCAGCTTGGCCCCTAAGACCCCCACAAACTTTTACAGATGCACAATTGAGAGCATCCTGTCGTGCTGTATCACCGCCTGGTACAGCAACTGCACTGATCGCAACCGCAGGGCTCTTCAGAGGGTGGTGCGGTTTGCCCAATGCAAAAAAGATAATCAAGGACATCAACTACCTGAGCCACAGCCCATTCACCCCACTATCATCAAGAAGGCAAGGTCAGTATGGGTGCATCAAAGCTGGGACAGAAGCTGTTTTTCAGTCTCTCAATCTCAAGGCCATCACTAGCCAGCTACCACCCGGTTACTCAACCCTGCACCTTAGAGGCTGCTGCCCTATATACATAGACATGAAATCACTGACCACTATAATAATGGAACGCTAGTCACTTTAATAATGTTTACATACTGCTTTACTCATCTCGTGTGTGTGTATTCCATTTGACTGTATTTTAGTCAATGCCACTCCGACATTGCTCGTCCTAATATTTATATATTTCTTAGTTCCATTCTTTTACTTTTAGACTTGTGAATTGTTAGATACTACTGCACTGTTGGCGCTAGGAACACAAGCATTTCGCTACACCCGCAATAACATCTGCTAAATATGTGTATGTGACCAATTTGATGTGGCACTCTGCTATAAAATCTAATGAGAGATTTATTCGGGCTGTGTTGTTCACCCACTAAATCCCATTAACCCATTTGGTCCCACAGAAAAAGCTGGACAGCCTGAAGTGTCTGAACCTGTTCAACTGTGAGGTGACCAACCTGAATGACTACAGGGAGAGTGTGTTCAAGCTGCTCCCACAGCTCACCTACCTGGACGGGTACGACGTGGAGGACCGAGAGGCACCCGACTCGGACGGAGAGGTGAACGGTGACGACGATGAGGGTGGGCAGCCATTTAGTTTTCTTGTTGAGGGAATACGAGGAAGTGCAGATGTGAGTGGAATGGGGGTGTTCTGTAGCTCAGTCGGTAGATCATGGCGCTTGCGAAGTTAGGATAGTGGGTTTGATTCCCGGGACCACCCGTACACATAAAATGTATGCTTGCATGACTAAGTCGCTTTGAATAAAAGCATCTGCTAAATGGCATATTATAWATTACAATYCATATTAGTATATCGTGGGTGTTTTGTCATTCAAGGGAATTCTACTGTGTATTTGTAGGGTTTGTCAGCAGAATGTATCTGTGTGACTGACAATGGATGTGATTATATATATATATATTTAATTTTAGAAGGGAATGAGGATGGAAAGGAACACTTTGATGAGGAGACTGTGATGAAGAGGAGGAGTAGTAGGAGAGGAGGATGAGGTCAGTGGCGATAAGGAGGTAAAACCTTTTTTTGTTTGTTTGTGACCCAATAGTTTAATGTGGATATGGTTTGAGAGCTCTGTGGATGCTGACCTGCTCTGTCACTTCTCTCCAGGAGGAAGGCCTTGGCATTGATGATGAGGACAATGATGAAGATGGTATGTAATTCTCATTCTTTTTGTCACAAGCTCACGTTGGATACTTTACTAAGTACAGTATCGTATAGTATAATAAGCCTTTCCCATTTCTCCCAGAAGTCAAGGCTGTCCAAGAGAAGAGAAAGCGAGAGCCTGACGACGACGATTAAGAGCAAAAAACGAAAGCATAGATTACCAACCCCTTCCCTCTCCAATAGTAGTTACATAGTGAGCCTTGACTAGAATACAGGATATACATATGAAGTGGGTAAAACAGTATGTAAACATTATTAAAGTGACCAGTGTTCAAAGACTATGTATATACGGCAGAAGTCTCTAAGGTGCAGGGTTGAGTACGTACCGGGTGGTAGCCGGCTAGTAACAGTGACTAAGTTCAGGGCAGGGTACTCTGGCGGAGGCCAGCTATTGGTGACTGGGTTAACAGTCTGATGGTCTGGAGATAGAAGCTGTTTTTCAGTCTCTCGTTCCCAGCTTTGATGCACCTGTACTGTCTTCGCCTTCTAGATGGTAGCGGGTTGAACAGGCCGTGGCTCGGGTCCTTGATGATCTTTTGGCCTTCCTGTGACACCGGGTGCTGTAAATGTCCTGGAGGGTAGGCAGTGTGCCCCTGGTGATGCGTTGGGCTAACCTCATCACCCTCTGGAGAGCCTTGCGGTTGCGAACGGTAATTGCTATACCAGGCTGTGATGCAGTCGGACAGGATGCTCTCAATGGTGCATCTGTAGAAGATTGTGAGTGTATTAGGGGTCAAACCAAATTAGGGGTCAAACCAAACCAATAAAGAAATGGGGTGGGCCAATTTCTTTATATTTTCTCAATTGAAATAAATATAAAGTTGGTTCTGGAAGTATTCTTAGGGTGTTTGTTACGTTGCATAAACATGAGTGCTTTTCCCCCACAATTATGGCCTTAACATGTGTTTTTATAAACATAAATGAGGATCGGTTGCTGCTGCTGGTCAGCCTGCTCATGACTAAGGGAAGGGCTACTTTAAAAAAATGACATGTAACGAGCTACAAAAAAATGTCTGTCTTTCAAACAGGCACGTTCTTCTCTTTTCTTCCCTGCGACTCTTCTCCGGGTCCTTCTTGTACAAGAGGAAGTAGTGTGCTATGCCCCACCGATTCTGTTTTATATTTTTCTGAGTGGCTGTTAGATTTAAGTCAGAACTATGTAAATACCTGAAAATGTTTGTTTAGCAATGATCAACAACAAAGGGGTGTTTCTACAGGTATTTCATTTTCAATAAATTGTCAAACATTTCTAAACTTGTTTTCACTTAGTCATTATTGTGTGTAGATGGGTGAGGGGGGGAAATTATTTAATCCATTTTGAATTCAGGCTGTAACACAATGTGGAATAAGTCAAGGTGAATGAACACTGTAAATAGTGTGATATTACTATTTTTCTACTATCTCATTCTCAATGTTAAAAATATTTAACAATGTTTAAATGTTTTGTATTGCAACAGTTGTGAAAGACAATGACATGCCATTTTTGGGGAATTATTCATGTGTTAGGCATCTGTGATAAGTTGATGTAATAGATAATCTATTATTGCAGGTTACCCTAGTACCTGAGTCCTTGATTGATGAACCTGACAAGGAATCATCTAACAATTCAAAATAATATCAGACGTGAGTCACATTTGAAATATATTGAATGATATATTTTTCTCTATGCCAGGCTATGAAGAAGACAAATGACATTGACTCCTGAGGTGTTGAACTGTTGCTCATAGCAACCCTGGTTATTATCTATGAACGTTGGAACATCTTGAATATCGTAAGGCCTCAATGGTCATGTACTATTAAATCTGCACCCAGCACAGCTAGAAGAGGTAGCCACCCCTCAGAGCCTGGTTCTCTGCACCCGCACAGCTAGAAGAGGACTAGCCACCCCTCAGAGCCTGGTTCCTCTGCACCCAGCACAGCTAGAAGAGGACTAGCCAACCCTCAGAGCCTGGTTCTCTGCACCAGCACAGCTAGATGTGGACGATACCCCCCCTCAGAGCCTGGTTCCTCTGCACCCGCACAGCTAGATGTGGACTAGCCACCCCTCAGAGCCTGGTTCCTCTGCACCCAGCACAGCTAGAAGATTACTTTTATAATAATAAAATGTTTTATTATGTTACAGGTGAGACATACCCAGAAATTGTCAACGTCTTGTCGAGCTCTCAAACCCAGGCCTTATGGATAAACTCACAAAATGACTACATTAGCTTAGAGGAGCTGAAAGTGAGTGGTATTGAAAGAAAATGATGCTCTCTCAGACCCAGACAATCATGTAGCTCCAATTTACAAGAATGGGTTTACAGGGCAGTGATGAAAGCAGTTTATATGAGCTCTACACAGCATTGAGAATTCAAACATACAATGATATATATTTGACCAATTACACATTCAATACTGTTGTTACAAAAACATGCAGTAAAAGCATGTTAAGATCAATATAATTACTTCTCATTGTGTACATTTCAAGGTTTTGCAAACATCATACAACTGTCTAGTTGATGTTTTACCGACTACACACTGCCGAGTTTCCTATTGACTAAAGAACAATCATTCATTCAGAAAAAAACACAAGTTGTAATATCTGTATATATGTCATACTATATTGAAAAATACATTCTGAAAGAGTATGTTGATGTGATAAGACAATTTTATTCAGGTCTGAATTAGGATAACTATTTTACTTAAATTGTAGTATTTATGTTGTCTTATACCATGCTAATACGTTACCAAGCAATGCAAGTAGATTTGGAATGAACCCCATACTGGTGTGTCTTTTTGGATCAAGATTTGATCCAGAATAGCAAAAGGCATGATCAGATCCTCTTTCCTATTCAGGCATCATATAATGCACAGCCACATGCAAGTCCTCTGCCAATAAAACATTTAAAACCTTAACATGACTACTCGCAATGTCATTATTTTCGTCACCATCCATCAATGGTTGAATTGAATTGTTTTTCTTTGTACACGCACCAAGCTTCCATCGGCTGGAGCCAATCAACGCGGTACATAAAATATCAAAATAAAATGTATGTGAATAGTTTGGTCAAAGTAAAACTTTGGTGGTACAAATTGTACGGTCTTCCTAACATTTGACATACTAGTAAGCCTTACATCCTGCTCTAATGGGCTAACAATTTGCACCTGGGCACACATGGGAAGGGGTGGGACCACATGCACTTTCTAAGTAATTGAGGCCAGAGAGCATAATTGCTATATTCTAATTCAAATCATAGACCCATAGATAACACATGACCAAATCAATGCATGGTCATATAGAGTTAAAACAACATTATTCTTAATGAGAAATATGATCTAGGACGTTCCCCCATGATGGAAGGGTGGCATGACTGAAAACGTTTGGAAGCACTGATCTAGCTAATGATAAGCACAAATACCGATGGGTATGCTTCAGCCTATCATTTATAACACTATGCTGCATCAGTTGGGTTACAGGTGATAATGCGGTAACGCTTTATTTGACTAGTCCATTGTAGATGCTCTTCAGAATATCAGTAACATTTCAACTAACCAGTGTTGGGGGTATTAAACTATATGTGTTCAACTAGTAATTGAACTACATTTTGCATCAGCTTGGTGGTAGTCGAATTAATTCAAATCATGTTATGCCATGTAGCGGTGTAGTTTAACTTAAACTACACACTGCAAATATAAACTGGACACTGCAAATAGAGCATGAAATAAGTTATAAATCATTTGTGACCCATGTATGTAGTGTTTCTAAAGCCTATATGAATGCTTTATGAAGTTTCATAAGATGCATTTAAATAAAGCTGGACCGAATTTCCTTTCTTATTCAGCATCACCCCTTTCTAATTCTCACTTGGAACATGTTTTTTGTGTTTAATATGCTAAATTATACATCTGTTAACAGAGTGATCTGTTCTTGCATTTGTAGTCTATGACGTTTCAGATTTAGATATGATAATTTATTATGACAGTTCGTAGTTTCAAAATAACTTAAGTGAACTATATTTTTCTTGAGAGTTACTTTAGTGCAACTAACTTCTTCCAGAGTGAAGTAATTGGTAGCTTGGTAAACTATATGTTCAGAGTAGCTTCCCAGCACTGTAACTTTATTAACCGAACCCCTAACTTACCTTATCCTAATCTTTACCCTAACCGTAACCATAGCAAGCAGTTGCTTATCAACAGATAGTTTGTTGATAGTATGACCACCTATAGAGCACCACAGATGGACTTTCTGGATATCCAAATAAAGTTGTACAATAATGCTTATTGCTAAATAACACACCAGCTGATAAAATGGACCAATATGTTGTTAGGCTCATTTTTGTAGGGGAAAATTTATTTTGATGTTATCACCATCATTTTATTTTCAGAAATGTTGGAGTAGAAAAGTCACCAGGGCTGCGTTCAATATGTAAAAATGTAATGAAATGTTCAATTACATGGACACAGTGCTGTTCTGAACTGTGAGTTATTAGATTTAGATTGATAAGCTTGAGTGCGCAATGACACCTGTTTGAACAAGTGTATTAGATTGACACACAACCGCCCTTCTCTACCTACAGTATGTACACAATATATACAAAAGTATGTGGACACCCCTTCAAATGAGTGGATTCGGCCTTTTCAGCCACACCCGTTGCTGAGGCTGTATAAAATCGAGCAAACAGCCATGCATTCTCCAAAGACAAACATTGGCATTAGAATGGCCTTACTGAAGAGCTCAGTGACTCAGCGTGTCACCGTCATAGGATGCCACCTTTCCAACAGACTATCAGTTCATAAAATTTCTTCCTGCTAGAGCTGCCCCGGTCAACCGTAAGTGCTGTTAATGTGAAGTGGAAACGTCTAGGAGCACCAACGGCTCAGCTGTGAAGTGGTATGCCATGTAAGCTCACAGAACGGGACCACCGAGTGCTGAAGCGCGTAGCTTGTAAAATCTCTGACCTCGGTTGAAACACTCACACCGAGTTCCAAACTGCCTCTGGAAGCAATGTCAGCACAATAACTGTTTGTTAGGAGCTTCATGACATGGGTTTCCCCGTGCAGACAAAGCGAGGTCCATGCAGAAATGATTTGTCGAGGTCGGTGTGGAAGAACTTGACCTAGCCTGCACAGAGCCCTGACTCAATCCTATCGGACACCTTTGGGATGAATTGGATGCCGACTGCGAGCCAGGCCTAATCGCCAGCATCAGTGCTCGACCTCTACATGCTCTTGTGGCTGAATGGAAGCAAGTCCCAGCAGCAATGTTCCAACATCTAGTGGAAAGCCTTCCAGAAGAATGGCGGCTGTTATAGAGCTAGCTAGCTTCTTCCGAGTGGCCACTCCTGGCTAATGTCTCTGTCCCAAAGCAAGAACCAATTAGCCTGGAGCTAGCCTTGCTAGGCTCTCCGGCTAGCGAAGAGGTCCATCAGCCACTCCTTGGGCTACAATACCTATTTTGCCAATCGCCTGGACCCCCGCCGACCATCAGGACTGGACTCCCGACTTAATTCACCCGAGGGGTTTATCANCATCAGCCACTCCTTGGGCTACAATACCTATTTTGCCAATCGACCTGGACCCCCGCCGACCCATCAAGACTGGACTACCGACTTAATTCACCCGAGGGGTTTTATCAACTGGCTCCTCCGTCGCGACATCCCCTGAATGCCCATCTGATAGCCTGCTAGCCGCGGCCCGCTAGCTGTCTAGAGCATATCGGACAGTTAGCTTAAGAGGCCCATCAGACAAATTCTTTGGCCACTAWACCTATTCTGCCAATTGGCTTGGACACTTTTACCACACGGAGCCATGCTGATCCACGACGACTGGTCTGCAGACGTAACAGCACGAGGGGGCTACAACAGACTTTCTTCCGTCGCGACGTCCCTCTAAGGCCCTTCTGCTAGCCGCGGCCCGCTAGGTGCCTGAATCGCCGTGTCTCCGGCCCGAGAAACTCACTGGACCCCTATGATCACTCGGCTACGCATGCCTCTCCCTAATGTCAATATGCCTTGTCCATTGCTGTCTTGGTTAGTAATTATTGCCTTATTTCACTGTTGAGCCTCTAGCCCTGCTCAATACGCCTTAGTTAACCCTTTAGTTCCACCTCCCACACATGCGGTGACCTCACCTGGTTTAAATTATGTTCCTAGGGACATTATCTCTCTCATCGTCACTCAGTGCATAGGTTTACCTCCACTGTATTCACATCCTACCATACCTTTACCTGTACATTAAGCCTTGAATCTATTCTACCGTGCCCAGAAACCTGCTCCTTTTACTCTCTGTTCCGAACGTACTAGGCGATCAGTTCTTATAGCCTTTAGCCGTACCCTTATCCTACTCCTCCTCTGTTCCTCTGGTGATGTGGAGGTTAATCCAGGCCCTGCAGTGCCTAGATCCAAAGCTCTCATTTGTTGACTTATGTAACCCTATAAGCCTTTGTTTCATGCATGTTAACATTAGAAGCCTCCTCCCTAAGTTTGTTTTATTCACTGCCTTAGCACACTCTGCCAACCKGGATGTCCTAGCCGTGTCTGAATCCTGGCTTAGGAAAACCACCAAAAACCCAGTAATGTCCGTCCCTAACTAACATTTTCCGATAAGATAGAACTGCTAAAGGGGGCGGAGTTGCAATCTACTGCAGAGATAGCCTGCAGAGTTCTGTCTTACTATCCAGGTCTGTGCCCAAACAATTTGAGCTCCTACTTTWAAAAATGTACCTTTCCAGAAACAAGTCTCTCACCGTTGCCGCTTGCTATAGACCACCTTCTGCACCCAGCTGTGCCCTGGACACCATATGTGAATTGATTGTTCCCCATCTATCTTCAGAGCTCGTGCTGTTAGGTGACCTAAACTGGGACATGCTTAACACCCCGGCCGTCCTACAATCTAAGCTTGATGCCCTCAATCTCACACAAATATCAATAAACCTACCAGGTACAACCCCATATCCGTAAACACGGGCACCCTCATAGATGTCATCCTAACCAACCTTCCCTCCAAATACACCTCTGCTGTCTTCAACCAGGATCTCAGCGATCACTGCCTCATTGCCTGCGTCCGTAATGGGTCTGCGGTCAAACGACCACCGCTTATCACTGTCAAACGCTCCCTAAAACACTTCAGCGAGCAGGCTTTTCTAATCGACCTGGCCCGGGTATCCTGGAAGGACATTGACCTCATTCCGTCAGTAGGATGCCTGGTTATTCTTTAAAAGTGCTTCCCTCACCATCGTAAATAAGCATGCCCCATTCAAAAAATGTAGAACCAGGAACAGATATAGCCCCTGGTTCACTCCAGACCTGACTGTCCTTGACCAGCACAAAAACATCCTGTGG
>NW_019943974.1:74657-93023 GCF_002910315.2 Salvelinus sp. IW2-2015 | reverse complement strand
TCCTCTCTATTTCTCATTGCCCTAATCTTTTTGCCTTCACCCTTCCCTCCTCTCTGTCAAAGAAAATTGGGAAAATTGCTTGAAATCCCTGTGATAACATTAAGGGACATTTTCTTTCTCTGCTTCAGTTTGATCCACCTGATATAACGGAGGTGATAGAGGTAATTGGTAACTTATACAGTAGCTATCAGCAGCAGGTCATGAGGAGGTTCCTCTTTGATGAAATCAGTGTCTTCCTACWGTATTGAGCCACTAATGTTAATCTTCACCAAATAAATGCAAACAGGTATAGTTCCTAAAGATTAGAAAATTGCCAAAGTTATCCCCCTCTATAAATCTTGGTATCCAAGATCTTTTACTAATTATCGTCAAGTATCTGTACAGCCATGTTCTTCTAAAATCCTAGAAAAATGGTGCATAAAAGAAAGTTGAAACATTTAAACCAACACTGTGTTCTATACAGTATGAGCACCCATATGGTTTTCGTAAAAACTTCTCCACAGATATAGTTATTTTACAACTTGTGGAATAAAACTTTACAGCCAACGAATACGCTCTTGGCATTTTTCTAGATTTATCCAAAGCATTTGACACGGTTGACGATGAAATATTACTTAGCAAATTGCATTATTACGGTCTTCATGATTATAGATAGAAATTCTGTCACGTTCTGACCTTTATTTCCTTTATTTTTGTCTTTATTTAGTATGGTCAGGGTGTGAGTTGGGGTGGGTAGTCTATGTGTCTTTTTCTATGTTGAGGTTTTGAGTTCGGCCTGGTATGATTCTCAATCAGTGGCAGCTGTCAATCGTTGTCCCTGATTGAAAATCATACTTAGGTAGCCTGAGTTTCACTTTTGAGTTGTGGGTGTTTGTTGCTGTGTCAGTGTTTGTTCGCCACACGGTACTGTTTCGTTTGTTTGTTCACTTCGTTTGTTGTTTTGTATTTTGTAGTGTTCTGTTTGTTGGATTAGCATTAAAATTCATCATCATGAACACTTACCACGCTGCGCCTTGGTCCTCCTCTCTTTCACCCGAAGACGAGCGTTAGTACAAGAAAGACCCACCGACAAAGGACGCAAGCAGCGTGGTAACGGCATGCAGGCAGCGAATCGCCAGGACTCCTGGACGCTGGGAGGAGATTCTGGGTGGGAAAGGAAGCGGGGCGGTCCTGGGTTACAGGGCTGGGGGGGGGAAATTATCGCGCTGGCCCCAAAGCTGATGGGACGTGAAGGGCGAAAGTCAGGCTGAGCGGGCGGCGATAATGGAGGAGGCAGCAAGGCAGCCGCGACAGGTACGAGAGGGCAGCCCCATTTTTTAGGGGAACGGGAGGTCGTGGCTAAGATCAGGTAGGTCAGACGCTGAGCTCAACTCGCTGCGTGCGTTATTATAAGGCAGCGGCGTTACTGGTCAGGGGCATCCGTGTTATGCGGTTAAGCGCACGGTGGTCGCGGCCAGTGCGTGCCCATAGCCCCGGTGCGCTATAGGAGGCAGCCCCCTCGAAAGTGTCATGTGACGTGTGGCATCGCAGCCAGGCAGGGCGTATTGTGGGCTGGCTAGCGTGTTGGTCTCCGGTAAACGCGGAACGACCGTTTCGGTCGCAGGGTATCTAGGCGCCGGGCTGCTGGCGGTGGCTGTGGTCCTCGTCGGGGCGCTGGGAGGGGTGCAGGGCGTGCTATGCCCTGCGGGCTACGCTGGCGAAGTGTGTCGGCCAAAATGGGGAGTGGGGCCTAAGGGGAGGGTGGCGCGTAGTAGGGCAGCTAGGGGTTCCAGTGCTCACCCACAGCCCGGTTCAAGCTGTGCCTGCACATTGGAGGGTCGGGCTACGAGTAGTAATTCGCAGCCTGGGGGAGTGGGTGCGCAAGGCTTGGCGCACCGGAGAGCTCAGTGGCTTCTCCCACAGCCCGGTCTCTTCAGGTTGCCTGCCTCCTAAACCGAAGCTACGCTCTGTAGGTCTCGCCAGCTGGTGGGTCCTGTGGGCAGTCCACCGCACGACAGGCATGTCTCTCGGTCTCACGTACAGGTGTGCTCGTCTGCCCAGCGCCGCCTGCGTGTGCCCCGTTCTGGCGCCAGCGCAGCGCCCGTCTGCCAGCGCCGTCTGAGCTGTCCGTCTGGCCCAGCTGCCGTCTGAGCTGTCCGTTCTGCCCAGGCGCCGCGCCGTCTGGATTCTGAGAGCCGTCAAAAGCGCGCCGCGTTCTGTCCATGAGGCGCGCTAGGCCGTCGCGTCAGTCAGAGGAGCTGGGCCAGAAGCCGGGCGCCGCCAGTCAGGCAGCCGCGCATAGAGGCCGGCCGCGGCAGTTCAGAGAGCGCCGCAGAGATGCGGCGCGCTCGCGGGCAGTCAGGAGCCGCAGAGGGCGCCGGCCCGGCACAGTCAGGGGGCGCGAGCCAGGGGGGCCGCCCGCCGCCCGGGGTGCGGGCCACGGTCAGGAGCTGCCTGAGCGTGGCCCGCTACTAGTCAGGGAGCTGCTGAGCCGCCGCTTGCACTGGATACCGGCGCTGGGTCGGAGTCGTGCCTGCAGCTCGGGGAGTGCCGGAGTCGTCCTTATGCGCGGTGCTCTTTGGGGGCTGGAATCTCTCCCGTTCATTCGGGGACCCATCGGGCTGGGTCGCCGGTCGGAGATCGGGGTGAGGGGATTCGGCCTGGCGGTGCTACGGGTTAAGAGGCGCGACGGGGCGCTTGAGGCGGACAAAAACTATGGTGAAGTGGGGTCCAGCGTCCGCGCCAGAGGCCGCCACCACAGGCGTGTGCGTGGTCGAGCGGCGCGGCGGCGAGGAGGCGTAGCCGGAGGGGGTCTGGTGGTAAGTGGATGCCTGGTGAGCCGGGGCGGACAGACGCCCACAGCGAAGTCAGACGCCTCCCGCTATAGGTTCAAGGTTTTTGTGGCCGGGAGGTCGCGCACCATTTGGGGGGGGGGGGGTACGTCACGGCGGACGCTTTGATTTCCTTATTTTTTGTCCTCTTAGTTGTAGTTATGTAGTTTGGTCCGAGCGGTGTCTGTTGTTGTGTTTGTTATGTTGTAGTGTTTGTTTGTGGTCGGATTTAGGCGATTAAATTCATGTGCTATAGAGCACTAGACCGGTCACGTCTGGGCCTTGTCCTCAGCCTCAGTCTTCAAACATGCGAGAGACGAGCGTTACAAATGCCTATATAGATTATGTTTATGGAAAGAGAACAATATCTGTATATAGCAATGGTTTGTTCATTTCTAGCGGAGGCCAGATATACTGTTGCATTCCACAGGGTCTGATCCTTGYACCTTTGTTATTCCTAATCTATATCAATGACCTTGCTGCTGGGTCTTCTATCGTACATCCCCTCCTCTTTGCTGAGGATACCAACTTCATTTTATCACACAACAATCAATGAAGCCAGTTCAGGCATGGACARATTTTCTAAATGGTTCCAGATAAACAAATGATATTTAAATGTGGAAAAAACTTCATTGTATTCATTGGTAATAATAATAAATATTGTTAAGAATAGAGCCAGAATCTCAATTGGTGGGAATGAAATGGACCAGGTTTTATCTACTAGATTCCTCTGTGTTCTAGTTGTCCTGGAAAGATCATATTCACTTTTTCTGCAGCAAAGTAGTGAAGTCTGTTGGTATTATCAGAACGATTAGTGGTTTGCTCCATCAGGCTTGCTTCCTAACACTATACTGCAGTTTAAGTTACCCATATCTCATTTACTGCAATATTGTCTTGGCCAGTACATGTGCTTCCTACCTACACAAATTACTCATCACACAAAATACATMTTCAAGACTAGCCACCTCCTCTAACTACTTGGCTCCATCTGCCCCTCTGTTTAAGAAACTCAATATATTGTCAATCTACAACATTAATATATTCCCAAATCCATGCATACAACACAAGTAACTGTGATAACCTTCACCCTCCCCACTGCTGCACCTCGGGTAGTCAATTCTCTATCACATTGGTTCCCAAGCTTTTCATAGTCCCGTACCCCTTCAAACATTCAACCTCCAGCTGCGTACCCCCTCTAGCACCAGGGTCAGCGCACTCTCAAATGTTGTTTTTTGCCGTCATTGTAAGCCAGCAACACACACTATACGATACATTTACTAAACATAAGAATGAGTGTGAGTTTTTGTCATAACCCGGCTTGTGGGAAGTGACAAAGAGCACTTAATATGATAATCAATAAATTTGCTCTTTATTTAACCATCTTACGTGAAAGGATGCACATAACTCTGCAATGTTGGGTTGTATTGGAGAGAGTCTCAGTCATAAATAATTTRCCACACACAGTCTGTGCCTGTATTTAGTTTTCATGCTAGTGAGGGCCGAGAATCCACTCTCACATAGGTACGTGGTTGCAAAGGGCATCGGCGTCTTAACAGCGCGATTTGCCAAGGCAGGATGCTCTGAACGCAACCCAATCCAGAAATCTGGCAGTGGCTTTTGATTAAATTACATTTTCACAGAAAATCGCTTGTTGTAATTTCGATGAGGCTCTCTTGTTCAGATATCATTAAGTGGACTGGAGGCAGGGCATGAAAGGGATAACAAATCCACTTGTTTTTGTCATTCATTTCGGGAAAGTACKTYCGTAATTGCTCACCCAACTCACTCAGGTGCTTCGCTATATCACATTTGACATTGTCCGTAAGCTTGAGTTCATTTGCACACCAAKAATCATACAATGATGGAAAGACCTGTGTGTTGTCCTTGTTAATGCAGACAGAGAAGAGCTCCAACTTTTTAAATCATAGACTCAATTTTGTCCCGCACATTGAATATAGTTGCAGAGAGTCCCTGTAATCCTAGATTCAGATCATTCAGGTGAGAAAAAACATTACCCAGATAGGCCAGTCGTGTGAGAAACTCATCATCATGCAAGCGGTCAGACAAGTGAAAATTATGGTCAGTAAAGAAAACTTTAAGCTCGTCTCACAATAAAAAAACGTGTCAATACTTTGCCCCTTGATAACCAGCGCACTTCTGTATGTTGTAAAAGCGTTACATGYTCGCTGCCCATATCATTGCATAGTGCAGAAAATACACGGGAGTTCAGGGGCCTTGCTTTAACACAGTTAATTAACCAATTTCACTGTAATGTCCAAAATGTCTTCCAAGCTGTCAGGCATTCCCTTGGCAGCAAAAGCCTCTCAGTGAATGCTGCAGTGTACACAAGTGGCATTGGGAGCAACTACTTGCACTTGCATAGCTCCACTATGTCTCCCTGTCATGGCTCCATCAATAGAGATACCAACACATCTTGACCATCTTGAACAAGTCCATTTGGTGTCACAAGCTGTCCAGGACTTTAAAAATATCCTCTCCTGTTGTTCTGGTTTCCAGTGGTTTGCAGAAGAGGATGTCTTTCTTAATTGACCCCACCCATAAACGTAATGGACATATACCAGGAGCTGTGCCAGGCCGGCCACATCTGTTGACTCATCCAGCTGTAACGCATAGAATTCACTGTCTTGTATGCAAAGCAGTATTTGTTTCAAAACATCTCCTGCCATGTCACGGATGCGTAGTGAAACAGTGTTGTTTGATGAAGACATTGTCTGTATAGTTATTTTGGCCTTTTCACCCAGCATTGTCCCAGCCATATCCGTGGCAGCAGGAAGAATTAAATCCTCCACAATAGTATGGGGCTTGCCTGTCCAAGCCACTCGGTAGCTCACCATGTAAGACGCTTCTAGCACCTTCTTATTAATGGTATATGTTGGTTTTATACATGTCTTACTATTCGAAAGTCGTCTTAATTCTCGCTCAAAAAACTCCTGTGGCGGTATTTTTTAATTGGCATGTTTTGTTTCTAAATGTCTGCGCAAGAGTGAAGGTTTCATTGAGTTGTGAGATAGTACTTTGCACTATAACACACTGTGAGCTGAGGAACGGCACTACTCCAAATAAGTGAACCAAATAATGTAGTTATCATCATAATTTGTGCCTCTTCGATGGTCCAACGTCCCTGTCTGTTGTTCGGTGCTTTCCGGGTAATGGAAATGAGCATCAGCTACGTTTCGCTACATACGGACGCTAGTGGAATTCCCGTGAGAGAGTAACTGTTAATGTGATTGGATGTTAATTATTTGACTAGGCTACTGTTGTGTTGATTTTGCTGATACATAGATGTTCGAATTTCAAGCTGCACATCTGTTTTAACTGTTAGTCTCACTGTTTGTCTTTCACTTGTTTCTTTCGGTGCAAAAAATTAGAAACCTAAACCTCTCTCTCTCTCTCTTGTCTCTGCTCTACTCCTTCTCCTCTCTCTTTCGTCTCTCTCTTCTCATTCTCTCTCTCTCTCTCTTCCCTCTCATCTCTGCTCACATTTTCCTCTCTATCACTTTCTTACCTTCTGCCTCTTTTCCCCACTCTCCTCCTCTCTCTTTCCTCTTCTTTTTCTTTCTCTTCTTCTTCGCTCTTTCCTCTTTCGTCTTTTTTTCACGCTGTCTTTCTTTTTTCTTTCTTTTTTCTTTCTTTTCCTACTTTCTTTTGTTCTTCTTTCCTACTTTTCTTTCTTGTCTTCTTTTTTCTTTCTTTCTACTTTCTTTCTTTCTTTCCTACTTTCTTCTTTTCTTTCCTACTTCTTCTTTCTTTCTTTGCTCTTTCTTTCTTTCTTTTCTACTTTCTTTCTTTCTTCTTCTTCCCTCTCTCTCCTTTGGCTCCACTGGAGTGTGAGAGGGTAAGGAGGCCATTTGGGCTGTGGAAAATCAATGGCACTTGAGCCCTGAATGATGGCTGCTTCTGTGGTTTAACACCCCAGACGCCATGACACAAACTCATCTACACGCCTTGAGCAACGGGTGGAGGGAGAGAGGGGGGTGTGTGAGAGAGAGAGAGAGAGAGAGAGAGAGAGAGAGAAGAAGAGAGAGAGAGAGAGAGAGAGAGAGAGGAGAGAGAAGGATGGGAGAGGATGGACAAAGTAACAGAAAGATGAATAGTAAGAGAGAGTGACAAAGGATGGAAAGACAGAATGATGAAAATATGGAGAGAGAAAGAGAGAGCGAATGGTGAGACAGAGAGAGCATTAGTATCATACCCACTCTCCATCATCTTTCAGCAAACTCCACATTGCAGTGCTATCAAGGAAAGTAGGCCAGTGCAGTCTATAGTCTGGAGCCCCCAAAACTCAACTCTGGACCTCGAAGCCAATTCCACTGCATTTTTTTCATTGTTCCCCTCTAATCAGGGCCTGACTTAGACCAGGGACACCAGGCGGTGGAATTAATTATCAGATTGAACAGAAAACCAGCAGGCTCCGGACCTCGTAGGGTAAGAGTCTGGAGCCGTCATCATTATGTCAGTTGAAGAATTTTGGCCCCTTACAAAAAGACTTGCAGCCYTTTCTCACACCTATTTCATACATCCATTTCCCTCCTTTCACTCCCCAAAGAAATCAAGCAAAAATCCATATCATTTGAGTCTTGCTCATATWTTTTCAGGTAGACTGCTAGATGAGTAATATTCTGTCTGGGAATCTAGGGCGGTAGCTATAGGCGGATGAACTGTTGCTGATTGGTTATGCTCCCTGTTGCCAGCCTCTTGCTGATGTGAGGCTCTGATATAACTTGTATTTTCAATTCGCTGTATTAGTTTAATTTTAAAATGGAACAGGCCCAGCAGTTAGTCTGCCCGGTGACGGCCCAGGTTCTAGAGTCTTCTAATTAGGTGGTAATGAAGAAGGAGCCGTGTAGATCTCACTCTTTCACGCCCCCAATCAATTTACCACAGTTATAAAAGTGTATTTTTTTTTTTTCCATTGGAGCCAAGAGGCTGAGTGCTACACGCAACTTGTTTTAGGCTGGAAGAGAGTGAAGGCGGCGAGAGTGGAGAGAGAGAGGGATATATATAGAGAGAAAGAGACGGATAGAGAGAGAGAGTGAAAGCGAGGGTGAGAGAGGGATAGAGAGCGATGGTAAGACAATTGAGAAGAGAGCAAGAGAGAGGGAGTGAATGGTGAAAGATTGAGAAGAGAGTAGAGTGAGGAAGATGGGGAGAGGACAGGAGAGACGGTGGAGAAGATATACGTGTGAGAGTAGAGAAGGAGATGAGGAAGAGAAGAAGAAGAGAGAGAGAGGAGAGAGACAGATAGTGGAGAGAGATGAGAGAGAGAGAGACGGTGCAAGAAATTGAGAAGAAGACTAATGGATGGAGGAAGACGATGAGGGAGAAAATAGAGACCGCATATCCAACACAGCCCACTGCCTGTGACGAATGACAAGATGTGTGTGTGTGTTGTGTGTGTGTGTGTGTGTGTGTGTGTGTGTGTGTGTGTGTGTGGTGTGTGTGTGTGTGTTGGTGGTGTGTGTGTGTGTTGTGTGTAGTGTGTGTGTGTGTGGTGTGTGTAGGTGTGTGTGTGTTGTGTTGGTGTGGTGATGTGTGTGTGTGTGTGTTGTGTCGTGTACATGAGTGTGTATGTAATGTTGAATATGTTGAGTTGTTGTCTTAACCTCTGTGTGTGTGGCGGGCAAGGGTGAAAAAACCAATAGCCTTTCCAATCTGTGAGTCTGTCATCAATATGGCGCTGGGCCGACAGAGCTAATTGCAATGTGCCAAGGATAACGAATGCAGGGTCTGCACAACATGTAAAGAGATATGACATCTACATAACTAGAGTGAATGGACGCTGCCATGGCCCAGGGAGCGATAGAGATACATTGTAATTACGTTGGGGTTAGTAATGGGGTGCCATGTTATTGGCTCAAGACGGATGCCTGCGAGGGACGGGGATAGAGCACTTTATCAGACTGCCATTTTGTCTCGGCTGCCCCTCACGTGGAGTTTTGCCCTCAGGCTGGTAGAGTAGGAGTAGACTAACACCTTACTGCTGTACATGTCTTTTCTCACCAGCACTCATTTAGTTGACAGCTGCTTTTTTGAGGAAGGTTTTACTTTCAATGACTGTGATATGTGGTTGTCTTGGCTACCTTAGTTTAATAAACTGAATGTAAGTCGCTCTGGATAAAAGCAGCAGCTAAGTGATCAAAATGTACACATTTAATGTCCTGATGTTACCGTGGTAACGGAGACATACAGTAATAATGGATAGTTGGCTCTGCAGCATCCAACCAAAGCTGAGATGAAATGTAGTTCTACCCTTAGTGTGTCCTTGATCCTTGGTGCACCAGACAAACTCTCGCTCACACATGCAATTTCACCTCTGTGCCACGTGACGTAATTGATTGGCAAAGCAAATGGGGCCAAGAAAGAGTCTGACGCTACCAGTCTCTCCTCCTCTCCCACTTTTTGTCACGTTTAGGTAAGACCCAGATGCAGACAGTGTAGAAGTAACAAGAGTTTATTACAACCACAGGGGCAGGCAAACATCAGGTCAAGGCAGGCAGGGGTCAATCATCCAGAAAGGGTGTAAAGGGCCCAGAGCAGTAGGCAGTCTCAGGGTCAGGGCAGGCGGAACGGTCAAAACCAGGAAGGACTAGAAAACAGGAGCAAGAAACAGAAAGGAGCATGGAAACAAACGCTGGTAGGTTCTACGAACGAAACAAACTGGCAACAGACAAACAGAGAACACAGGTATAAATACACAGGGGATAATGGGGAAGATGGGAGACACCTGGAGGGGGGTGGAGACAAGTACAAAGACAGGTGATACAGATCAAGGTGTGACACTTTCCTCTTCTCCCCATGTCCTTATCGAGTAATAGCCCTCTCCCCCCTACTTAAGTAGTTTTTTGGGGTATCTGTACTTTACTTTACTATTTATATTTTTAACAACTTTTACTTTTACTCCACTACATGTCTAAAGAAAATAATGTACTTTTTACCCCATACGTTTTCCCTGACACCCAAAAGTACTCGTTACATTTTGAATGCTTAGAAGGACAGGAAAATGGCCCACTTCACGCACTTATCAAGAGAACAACCCTGGTCATCCCTACTGCCTCAGATCTGGCGGATTCACTAACGATGTCTGGGTGTTGGAGTGTGCCCCTTGATATACGTAAACAATTCAAGAAATTTGTGCCGCCTGGTTTGCTTAATATAAACTATTTGAAATTATTTATACTTTGACTTTTGATACTTAATTATATTTAAAAACGAATTATTTTAGACTTTTACTCAAGTAGTATTTTACTGTGTGACTTTCACTTAAGTCATTTTCTATTAAGGTATATTTAACTTTTACTCAAGTATGACAATTGAGCACTTTTTCCACCACTGCCAGRGTGTCACTTACCTCTATTTCAGAGATCACAGGGGTCTGATGGAAACATACAATGGCAGAGGGTTGGAGGAGGAACCCCATCAACCATTCCCTCCATGAGGGTCAGGAGATCCTCTGAGTAACAAATGAGAAACAGAGACAGGGTCCCGATCGTCCCAACCACGGCGTCCTAAATGACCGGATATTATTATGCTTGGATAAAACCACTTTATGACCAAGCTAATTCGTATCTATTGGCTCTATCTAAGGA
Organism: Salvelinus sp. IW2-2015; assembly: GCF_002910315.2. Taxonomy (NCBI): domain Eukaryota; kingdom Metazoa; phylum Chordata; class Actinopteri; order Salmoniformes; family Salmonidae; genus Salvelinus; species Salvelinus sp. IW2-2015. The sequence goes on along the minus strand of NW_019943974.1, from coordinate 82,606 downwards.
CTCCCCCGAAAGACTCTCAGACAAATTATTTTTATTGACCACTAATCTAATTAGTTACCGTCGGGGGTCAACTTCATCCTGCTCTCTTTTGTAGCGTCTAGGTATGCAGTGTACCTAGAAATTTTCCAGTGGGTTGACCACCCAATGAATCAGATGAGGCTGGCAGATGGTAGTTTGCTGCATGGCGAGACTGGTTCACTGCCACTCGGCTCTTCGATGTGTGGCCCTCGCGGACCGGGGTGCATTCGATTAATAACGATCATCTCGGTTCACTCAGGCTTCGCGCTCCGCGCCGGTCTAGATCGTAGCGGACCTTTCATGCCCTCAGATCGTTGTTTAGATTCGCTGCTCTGGTTCATATTTTATTCCTCGGGGCATAGCTTTAACCAAGTGGGTAAGAACGGTGTCGCTCTCATCATTATCAGCTTGTGTGGGATTTGCCAGACATAGTCTTAGATAGGATAGATGTGCGCCCAGGCCTAATAAGCTCCACATGACTAGCATGGTGCTTGGAGAGTCGTCCTTGAATGACACATGATAGTCAACTGATGTGCTGCCCCCGTGACAGATCATGCTTGCGGCTTTGAATATGTTCATGTCCCATTGCTGCGAACGCGGCCGGATTTGTGGTGCCGCGCGCGTGGCATTAGTCGGCGTACACTGTCTGGAGGTCCACTAGAGTTTCCGCACCAACTGGACGATGTCTACAGTTAGTTGGAGAGAGAGTAAAGAGAATACAATTCTTGCCTTTGTGAGTTAAACACAATAGCTTTCACTGTGGATCGTGGTAACCCTCAGTGTATTCTAATAGAAGAGAATGTTAGCCAGTAATTATACCTGTTTCCGATTCGTAGTGTCTCTCTGGAAGAGTGCCAGCGAGATCTGGATAAAGAGTGGTCCTTATCCATGTATCTCATGGCTTGGTTTTATGGTAACTGTACTGGTACACTGCTAACTATGACACTGTGGGATCATATACTTACCCATACCGTACTGGACTCTCAACCGTGACGTTAAGCCAGACTATAAAACATGAACCCTATCTTTAACAACTCTTCATTTGGCGGTTGACATCTGAGCTGAGCTTCTCTGCTTACTCTTTATGCTACCTGTTTCGCATACTTGGAGGGTGCAACACTCAGGTTACTTACTGTTACTACAGCTCCTTCCTGCCATATTCTACTACTACACTCCTCACCTACGTACTCTTCTGGAGGAAAGGCACCCCGACTACTGCAGGGTGACTGTTTAGGCCATGTGTTTCATCTTTATGCTTAGGACTCGGCAGAACACAGTGTGAAACATCCTCTAACTTTACTTGAAAGTCTAGGGATGGAGCTTTAAGGACTGACGAGTGATTCATAAAAAGACTCTCTCTCGATTAACGACACACGATGATTTCTCTTGGACACCAACCAAGGCCATCTTTTTCCCTCACCTTTTGACCTCTATATTCTGCAGTGTGACTAGTGACTGCGGAAAGCTATACGATTCAACCAATTTCACTGCAATCCTCACAGGTGGAGACACAACCCAGACCATTGAGCAAAGATTGAGAGTCTTTAGCATGCAAACCCTCTACCCCTACAGATGGCCAACTGAATGGCAACTTACTATTCACGGTTGCATTGCCTATGACCTTCTCCAAGTCGCTTTGAGTCAGACACTGTGGACCTTTAATACTGGCCAATATCTCCTAGCAAATGAGCATACTATATGACGGAGGGGGGGAATACCTGTGTACAAACAACTCTAACATTCACTATTGGTTACTGATTCCTATTGCATAAAGATCCTACTCTTACCTGTATTCATCTCGATCCTCAACGGTCTTACCTTCTGTCTATATCGCATACTCAATGTTATTGAACTATATTTGTGAAATAGGACATCTCCTTCAATCTTTTGGCTAGCGTGTATCATTCTCTCATCACTTGTAAAACACAGGCTCTTCCATAGCCTTTTCTAGGAGCTACTACGCTTAGGCCACATTGCCTTGATAATGCGTTTACCACTCGTATCTCCCTACACTGAAGTAACAAAACTTATAACTCTAGCTAGAAGGCACTACTGATCTGAAGTCATAAAGACTTGGAGCCTGTTGTTACCTATGCTCATTGGCAACTGACTTGAGTACGATATATCCCTTACTTACTTAGATCAAGCACAGAGAGACTGAAGTTACTCTGAAATGCTCTTCTCAACCTCCTAGATATCTGATTGTTTCATCAAGATCTGGTCTTCTTACTACTCATGCAGAGTACGTTAATCTGCAAGCAGCTTCAGCTCATCCTCCCCTTTGTTGTCTACCTTGTCATCTGTATTCTGATTTCCTAAACTTGAATTGATAGTCCCTTCCAACATACCACATATACTTCTCAATCTTTGATGCATACCTTTCTCTCAGAACTGGCAGCAACTCACTACGAAAGGAACAATAAATCTGTTTGTTCGCTTTATCCTTAACAATACTCTATTCTACTTCGAGGAACATTATCGGTAAACTCCTTGCCATTGTGTTGTTACAATTCACTGAGCTCATCTTGCCCTTTTGTTTCCTCTCAAAAACCAATACTAAATTTGTTTAACTACTCACATGCCAAACCCCTTGTTCATAACTTAGAAAATTCTTCTCCACACTTTCAGCCCTGCTTTACATACGGTTTGGGAACTTACTTAATCATCTCTCAAGGCTTTGTATGACCCCCACTATAAATTGGCAACCTTGATCCTTACAGAACTACTTACTACTCTCACACTACTATCGTCAGAAACTACACGTTAGCGACCTCAGGGACAATTCTTAGCATGTTCACTATGGTTCTTTTTCAACTTTTACCTAATAGCGTACCACTCCTAGTTTCCCTACCTTTGAAATTAGCCCTGCCATTCTCAACTTCAAGACTCTACAACGATTTTCCACTAGTACTGTTGATCCAATGTTGCCCTTTCACAGAAGCTGCCGCCTCAATTATGAGGGAGTGCTTCTCTGAAACCCTGTGAGGCTTCTTGCTTACTTTACTTTACTCGGCCTAACTTGACTTTCGTTCGGACTGAATGCCTTCGTGGCTAGTGTGCCTCTCTATTGAGACTATTGCATCCCCATACCTTAGCTAACGCTTCTTCCCACTACTACTAGTCTGCCTATGTAGCCTTCTACTGTACTGGAGGGCATCACTACGTTATCTAAACATAAGCAGGTCAGACCTTCTTGAACTATATCTAAGATTTTTTCTCCCGCGACAGCACGTGCTCCTCACTTTGTCACTTGGGCTAACACTCACTACTACTATCTGGATCCGATGCCCTTTCGGGAATTAAATTGGAGCCTATACTACTTCTCACTAATACTAACTGTGGGGACTCTGACTGATGTTTGGGCCTTCAATTTTAACCTCGTTCCTCTACCTTAAGCCGTTGTATTCGTCTATACTTACGATTTGCCCCACACGACTTAGCTACTATGAGCTTCATATTCCATTTCCCTTGCGAAGAGCCTGCTTGTCCAAATATAATCATAAATATTTCTTAGTGATCTTAAGCCTCTACAGGTTAAACTAAACTAACTAAGCTATACTGTCCATTAAGTACTAGCAGATACGTGACTGACAATTGTGCACACTAGCTTGACATAACTAAACAGACTGGAACCCAACATTATTACTTTTGTTTTAGTATGGCTGTTCAGAAGAAGTACATATGTAAATCCTCCACATACACATCACCCTACTTTTCTTTTCCTTCTGCAACAATAGCACATCATCTGTTGCTTCTTGCTGGAGGAAAAGGATCTTCGACTTTTACGTAGCTTACATTGCCATCTCTGGTGAAAATCTCATTTAACTCCTTTTAGCGGTTTTTGCACTTTAGAGTAATTAGCCGACATATAACATAAGGGACCTTCAGATATGGCTGTATTTTAACTTAATTCTAACTACATACTTAGCACTACCACCCCACTCAAAAAGAGCCATCTCGCCTAGTCACCTTTGAGAAAGCGATACGGTAAGACTACCAGTAATACCCAAATCTGTTTCAGACTATTACTAATTTTCCGTGGATGCAGATTCCTATGCCGCCCACACCATCCATTTTGTGCTGTTTTTGCATCTCTAACTTCTCTTTGTCTCGTGTCCCTAGGGCACTTTGGGACAGAGCTGCAATGTACATACATAATAAGCGCGTGGACCTATATTGTAACATTATTATACTTCGCCATTCTATACATGATTTTCTTTTTGTAATCGTATTCTTACTACTTGATTAGTGGGAACATTTTTCACTTTCACATGTTCACTTGACTTACTATTATCATGTATGATCCTTACATTTTTGACAAAAAATCTGTTTGCACTAACTTTACTTCTCTGCATTTGTAAATATCGTAATGTGTAAAAATCGTTGAACTTACATATACACCCAACATACCTTGTTTATGGACTTTGGAACCAAGCTTACAAAAAATGCTACGTCTCCAAGAAGCCAACCCAATGTAGCGTACTGCCTAATCATGAAGACAGCTAGGCAACCTAGATCCTAATGCGATGGAAGAGCAGTGGTTCCAAGTCGATATAATTGAAGAATGTTATGAGATCTTCTGACTAGTCATTGGCTATGGCCCTCTCTACATTTTACTCATAGATTAGGTTCCGGTGCCGGAGTTGCTCAACGTTGTGAGTATTCTGAATTAACTTAAGTTTTGGGTTCATCTAAATGACCTAGCAAGACTACTGTTTCACTAATTCATCCTATGTCCATTAAAGCCCCTTTACTGAAATTGCGGTACAATTACAATATAGGTTACGCCTATCAACCTATCTTATTCATGAACAAAATAAAATCTTACAAAACTCAAACATACCTTAACATTCCACTATTGTCGTGTGTTGGCGACTACTTTTCGGTCTTTATTCAATGAGGATCCAAATGCCTTAAGCTTCAAAAATTATAATAGACCTCGCATATCATATATAACTCCGAAATTTATTAAATTATACTATATAGACTCCCAAATTTCTGCATCTATCATCTTACTTAAAACCAATCTAAATTGTTCTATATCCTATAACCCTATGTCTATACTATTCCTGTAACATGCCTACAATGTTGTTAAGCTAACAACAGTATTTGTAATTTTACATTCTATTAAATTGTTACACTCTGTGTCTCTACAAACTCGCATACTTTACACTGAACTACTTACTTACGTGCGTTACGGCGTTTAAGGGCAGGGTAAAGTTGCTTTACCTAATCCTAGATTCTAGCTTTAATTCTTTTTTTGTCCGTTTCACCCTATTTGCCCCTCTTGAATAGACATGGACTCACTTTACTTACTACGGCAATAATCTTACGCTTAGCCAGAATATTTGTATCCTCTTATCTAATTGGTGAGCTTAACCCAAATCCCTTTTCCTTTTCAGGAACCTTGATCATACAGAGTATGTATGTGGGTCCCCTTTATTTCTTATTTCCGTGCCCATGGGAGTGCCTGACCCCTGCTAATGATTAGATGCTAGGTGAACACTTCAGGGTGAAGCTAGATAAGTTTGCAGTAGTAGTGTTAAGCACAATGTATGTGATTCGTAGTCTGTTCAGAGTTGCTACCGTAAATCATAGTTCTAATTAAAACCTTAGTTGGGCCGTATATGAAACCTGTTGTTGCTTCCAGCTTTAAAGGTATAGATGCACATAGAGGCAGGAATTCGTTGGCATTGCTTGTTGGCCGGTTACTGCTCCTGCGTTTAGCAATATGATAATAATGTTAATTCGCCTAATTTTACGAGGTTTGTTGGACTAAAATAAAAGTCCATAGTCCAAGTTATTTAGGGGTATGGTGATGAAAATCGTTATGTACCATTTCTAGATAGTCACAGCTTATTTTGTTTATTAAAGCAATATTGTTGAAAGGTCAGTAGTTAGTAGAAGTCAGTAAGCCGGCAAAGTAGTTGTTTAGATGAACCTTATTTTTGGAACGAGTGAGACCACACTAGATATATCAACCATGGGTTAAGCGTAATTTGTGAAGTTATTATAAGAAGTTCTGTTTCATTCTAAAATGAAATGGTAAAAGGTCTATATGTAAAAGACTCACGGAGTTAAGTAGATGTTCTGTTCTATTTGTGTTTTGGCTATTTCTATGCTTTCAGCTGATTTGTTATGAGTGTTCGTTTTAGTTAGCAGTATTCTTTTGTTATACTTTTTGCGTTTTATTAACCGCTTCCAAAAAACAGGGCTTGAATAAAGTAATAGTATTAATATGTTGTGTTATAGTGAACAATAGATAGTGTCACGCAGCGGTAGTGAGTAAGATATGTTTGTTGTACAAATGGTAATTGTCTTTAACACTTTACATCTTGTATTTTCATTCCAAGAATACTTAAAAATTTAGTTCAATTAGTAATTCTTCCATATTTCTGAAGTCTGTTTAAAAGGGTTTCTCTATGTCCATTTTCTGGGTGGTGGGGCCAAATTAAGGTTATGCCCTTCTCTTCCATTTAGTTTAGTTGTCCCACCCACTCAGAGAGCAAGGTTAGGAGTACTGTAGCGGACCGGGTGAAGAATGTAAAGGTTAGAACGGATAGCAGAATTAACTCTCAAAACAGTGGGAAGTAATGACTATTACCTGGCAAAATGTTCAAGAGAAGGACATCAGTTAGTAACCGTGGGATTGGTAATCGAGATAGAATAGTAGTAGCTGAGTGAGTAAGTAGATAGTAGTTAAGATAGTGAGAGTAGTAGATCAGTGAGTGTAGTAAGCAATAGTCCAAGTACTAAGTGACGAAATATGTGGAGATAGTGGTACTGGTAGATATTATGTAGATAGGAGTATGAGGAGATAATTGTTTCAAGTTTACTGAGTTCTTGGAAGTGTGACGTAATAGTTTTAAGTAGTAGATTAGTAGTAGTAGTATTAGTGGATCGTTTTTGAAGTAGTAGTAGTTGTAGTACTGTGTACTAGCAGTCATAGTAGTTGTAGTAGTAGTAGTGAGGCGCTCAATAGATTGTAGTTTAGTTCAGTAGAAGGGGGGGGGCCCTTAGTTTATTAAAAGTAAATGTGAAAATAGAGTAGTTAGGTAGTCGTATGCTCAGTAGTAGCTAGTAGTAGCAGTAGTTAGTGCGGGTGACAGTTAGAGAAGCACAAGTAGCAGTAGTATTGTAGGTGGGTTTGGTAGTAGTAGGGCATGTACTTAAGAGTAGTCGCAGTAAGTAGATGAGGTCACGTAGTTAGATAGTAGTCGTGTAGTTAGTTGGCAGTAGTTATTCCAGTAGCAGTAGCTCACGTCCGAGTTCGGTATTAGTAGTATTCAGATACGCCTCAGGACTCTAGTAGTGGAAGAGTAGGGAGTAGTAGTGAGTAGTTTGGTTAGTATAGTAGTAGTGGTAGTCTTTGAAAGGAAGTTGTAAGTAGTGGAGTTGAGCAGTAGGTAGTTGAGGGTAGGTACTCGTTAGTGATAAGTGAAGAAGTTAAGATAGTATTTATGTAGTTTCATATTTGCAATAGGTAGCTAGTAGTAATTAGTAGTTAATGTGTATAGAATATCCGTAAGTGTGGGGCAAGGTTGAGTAGAGATACGTTGAGAGCTAGTTAAGGTTGTAGTAGTGTTAGTTAGTATTTTTAATGGTTATGTGTAGTAGGTAGTCAGTGCTCACCATGCTTAGGCTCGCTACGTATGGAGTCGTGTATAATGATTAGAATGTTCTGCAGTAGTTAACGTCGAGAGGTGTCCAGGTAGTATGTTCTCATTGGTTTTAGCTAGTAGTAGTTACTATGTAGATACTTAAGTCAGTGAGTGCGTAAAAGTTATAGTGGATACTGTTAATATATGTAGGATGTAGTATTTTTTACGTATTCAAGAGTGATGTTGTGATGTGGCAGTGTTATTAGTAGTAGTTTAGTAGTAGTGGAGTTCGTAGTGAGAGTTAGTAGTAGATAAGTAGTCACTTTGGGT
>NW_019943974.1:71092-74632 GCF_002910315.2 Salvelinus sp. IW2-2015 | reverse complement strand
CTACTACTACTACCTCCACTACTACTTCTCTCACTAGTACTACTATTGCTACTACTACTACTACTACTCTCACTACTACTACTACTACTACTACTACTACTACTACTACTATTACATCCACTACTACTACTCTCATTAGTACTACTACTACTACTACAACTACTCTCACTACTACTGCTAATACTACTACTACTATTACTAATACTACTACAACTACTCTCACTAGTACTAGTACTACTACTACTACTACTACTACTACTACTACTACTACTGTTACTACTACTCTCACTACTACTACTACCACTTCTACTTTAAATACTACCACTACTGCTACTACTTCTACTACTACTACTTTCAACACTATTACCAATACTACTACTACTACCAATACTATTACTACTGCTCCAACTGCTCTCACTACTACTACTACTACTACGTTCACTACTGCTGCTACTACTACTACTACTACTACCAATACTACTACTGCTACCACTACTACTACTACTACCAATACTACTACTACTATGACTACTATTACTACCACTACTACTACTACTACTACTACTACTACMACTAGTAGTAGTACTACTACTACTACAGCTATGTTGGTGTTATAGTTTCATCAGTATGTGGAGGAAGCAGGTGCAACATTTCTGTAGACTGATCATTTCTTCACTCTACAGACATTTTGTTACATGAAAACCTAATTCGATTGGCTTACAAGTCAATCCGTTGTTTTTGATATAGGTATTGATTGGGGTAACTCGAGTTTGGAACATTGTCGCCAAGTCTGCATGGTATACAGCTGGACAATTGATCAGCACTATTACACAAACAACCACCTACTGTAGTACCGCACGCACGCAGCGCACGCCACGCACGCGAGCCCGGCAGGGCACGCACGCACGACGACGCACGCACGCACGCACGCACGCACGACACACACACAACACACACACAGCACACATCACAGCCCCACACACACACAACACACACACACACACACACACACACACACACACACACATACACACACACACACCACCACTACACAGTCAGCAAACACACACACACACATCCACGTCTCGCACCCTAGCTCTCATCCATCATTCCTGGTGTGAGGGTGACAGCTACGGTACGGTGATGATCGTAAGAAAATAACTTCATTGACATAATGGAGAAAAGACACACCTGTTTCTCCTCTCTCCGAGGTGGTGTCGGCGCTCCGAAATAAAACCCCTTTGGAGAGACAGAAACAAAGAGGAAAGAGAGAGACGTTTGAAAGAGTCTGTTGTTTCAGATCGCAACTGCACCTCCAGATTGAATGTGTACTTGGTTGGTGTTGTGTGGTGGGTGTGTGTGTGTGTGTGTGTGTGTGTGTGTGGTGTGTGTGTGTGTGTTGTGTGTGTGTGTGTGTGTGTGTGTGTGTGTGTGTGTGTGTGTGTGGTGTGTGTGTGTGTGGTGTGTGTGTGGTGTGTAGTAGTGTTTTTGGTGTGTGTGTCCTGTGTGGGTGAGAGAGAAAGAGCCCCATCCGTTTACCTGATTTGAGGTGGAAAAACTCCCAAACAGATGCCGGCATATCATTTCAATGCATTTGTGCGCTGACAGGCAAGGCTAAGGCTTGGCTGAGACTTGTAGCTCGTTCCGAGTTGACCCCCCCTCCCCTGATCATCATGCTGTCTTCTTCCATTCTGTCATCCTCCCCTCYTCAATCTGACGTTCTGTTTATCTGTCGGTGTTTGCTCCCTAAATAAAAGTGCTTGTGGTCGCAGCATTGGGATGTTGAGATTAATATTCTCCCTGAAAACACATTTTCTTTCTTACTGACCGGAACGGTACAATTCCATGAAGAGGAAAGCAATGGGGGCTGGTTTGTAAAGGGAAAATAAATAAAGGGAAAATGGATTCAATGAACTTCAATGGTAGATGATGGATGACAGATTCAAACACGTTCTTCTCTGTTGAATGACTTCAGTGTTGCTTGTTGGCSTTGAACCAATGAAAATAACTTCAATAACTTCAATCAACTCAAAGTGGAAGATGACAGCATTCGAGATTCAGACCTGATCTTTCTGCTGAATGAATTCAGAATTGCTTATTGGACCACATGTAGAGTGTGGACATATTTTGTGATGCATTTCTTATTATATTAGTCATAGTCATTGATACAACCGAGGTGATTGACTCTCTGGAAAAAATACCACAAGCAGCAAACCAAAACATCTGCTAATATTCATTTCCCTCTAGTAGAGCGTATCTTGACCCGGTGGAAGAAAAAGGAACGCATCATGTTCTATTGAATGTCATTATGCCTCTTAGCCAAATCTAATTCTGTCCAAAGTTCAACTGCGGTTACACATTGAATGTAATTGCCCAGAATGCAAATGACGTCTATTGTTTGTACCAATGTGTAGAAGATGAAGAAAACACCCTTTGGAGAGTAAAGAAAAAATGCAATTTTTTCTTAAAGTTTCAGGGTGACCAATGATATATAAACCCTGGATTGCCGGCGCCATGTTTTGGCCATGGAGAGGGCTTGAAGCCACCGGTTGGCTTTATTGGCACACGAGCAGTCCTCCATAGGAATGAATGGAATTGTACAATATTTCATTTAAGGACAAAATTGCATGTATTATTATTTTTGTTTTGTGTGTGGGGGGGGGGCGGAACAGTAGTACTTTCAAATCATTTGACTTTAAGATAAAAGGAAGTAAATATCTTTCCATTTTTTTCCCGCTCATATAATATTATTTAAAATGATGCATTAAGGTGTCTGTAATATAATAAACATGGCAAAAACAGATAGACATTAGTAAATGCATTTCTATACCTTCCCAAATATTTTTTGCAATGGTGGGGGAGTGCCAAGATGGAGTCATAGTGGCATCAAAACAGCACCTCCTGCCAGTGATCCAGTGTATATATAAATCATTGAGGGCAGCGCTCCCGTCCGGGGAATTATATGATTGTTAGAGCTTTAAAGAAAGGACTAAAGTGATGGTTTCGCTTGGGGAAAATAGTAAGAAGGGGAAAGTGTAATTATCGTGATGAGAACTGAGTGAGTGGGAGTTTTTTGCTGCTTTATAATGATCTCTTAAAGGCACAATGTTAAACTTTCTACAGCTACAGAATCTCTGAGAAAGAAAGAAATTCCAGAGTCATACTCTGGGGGAGTTGAGATCCCTCCACCCCTTCCCCACCGCCCAGCACCACCCCTCACGCTTAGGGATGACAATGTCCTTTGGCCGCAAAATAGTCCCATATGCCAAGCCATTTTTAATAGACTTATCTGACTCCAGTGCTTCATCCTTAGCCCGGATGAGTCATCGGCTAGGTAACTCACAGATTTGTTTCTCAGATTTCGACATTTACAGCTGCTGTAAAAGAAAATGGCGGATTTATGTGTAAGTGATCGGCTTTTTTGATAGGCTGTGTCAAGTTCTGTAAAGGGGAGATTTTCAAGGTTCTGGAAATGGCCGCTTGTCCCTCCCTTTCTCTCTTTCCCTTTTTCTCTCTCTCTTTCTCTCATACAGTACACAC